>NW_015387475.1:68238-81093 GCF_001527695.2 Protobothrops mucrosquamatus | reverse complement strand
CACAGTTACTACTATTGAGCAAGGTACCCCCTATACTATACCTGTGCATTTGGTTTTTCTTGCCTAAATGTAGAACCTTGCTTTTTTCACCATTGAATTTCATTTTGTTAGATAGTGCCCAGTGTTCAAGTCTGTCCAGATCCTTCTGTATCTTAAGCCTGTCTTCTGGAGTGTTGGCTATTCCTGCCAGCTTGGTGTCTTCTGCAAATTTGATGAGTTCCCCATCTATCCCATCATTCAAATCGTTGATGAAGATGTTGAAGAGCACTGGGCCCAGAACAGAGCCTTGGGGCACCCCACTACACACTTCCCTCCATGTAGATGCGGTTTCATTGAGGACCACTCACTGAGTACGGTCGGTCAGCCAGCTATGGATCCATCTGGTGGTGATGCTGTCTACCTCACATTTTTCTATCTTGTCAAGTAGTAGGTTGTGATCTACTTTATCAAATGCCTTACTGAAGTCCAAGTAAATTATATCCACAGCATTCCTCTGATCCACTAATTTTGTCACTTGGTTAAAGAATGCAATAAGATTTGTCTGGCGTGATCTATTTTTGACAAACCCATGTTGGCTTTTAGTAATGACTTTGTTTGCCTCTAGGTGTTCGTTGATTCGTTGTTTGATTATCTTTTCCAGGATAATGTGACTTTTCCAGGCTATGTGACTTGTTGGTTTTGTTATACTTTACTGTGGAAGTAAGCTAGCTGATGGTGATTAGGAGTAGGAGCAGCATAGGGATTGGCAATGTCTTGCTTCTGGTTTCAAATAATGATTCTCATACAATTGCCATGATACTTCAGTTTACTCAAGGTCAAAGAGATAACAGTCAAAGCATGCAAACCAAATCAGAGTCTCTGACAGATGCTTGCCTGAATGGTTAGCTTTTTAACAGGACAGTGAAGAAGACCCAGCTTGGTTTAGTTTAGTGATTAAGGCACCAGGCCAGAAGCCAGGAGTTCTAGAAGGAGGAAGGGGTATTAGGTATGTTTGTGACCTTGAGTTACTTACAAAAATAATATATAAATGGTGGATATAAATAAACAGTCCAAAACCAGTCCAACTTTTCAAGAGCTGGGTCAGAGTTTTCAGCCAGTCCAGAGGTCAGAATTACATGGATTGTCACACCAGAGATCAGATAATTGTTTTCAGCAAAAGAACATGGATCAGGGCTGCCTCTGAAATCAGGCTGCAGCCAACTGTTGCTAATCCACAAATGTACTCCCTTGCTTGGCAAGAAGCCTCATAAAATGTCTCTACTCTGCTCTCCTCCCCCCTGTGAGGTTGTTTGTGGGAGGAAGGGGTCCTGGAGCCTTATGTCATCCTCATCTGATTGCTCCAGTTTTACAAGTGGTTTCTATTCTCCATCAGCCTCATGTAGCTCCTGGTTTATTGTCTCATGAGGCTGACATACTTTCTTCTAATTTCTAGTCTGAGGCAGTGGTGGCGAACCTATGGCATGCGTGCCACTCAGAGCCCTCTCTGTGGGCACGCATGCTGTTGCCCCAGCCCCGCCTCCCCCACGGCCCCTTTCTCACCAGCAGCCCCCCTGGAGAAGAATCACTTCACATGGCCTGCGCGGAGCAGCGCAGCCAAGCACATGGCAGCCAGGCAGCAGGGACAAGATTTTGCCCTCGCGCCTCGTCACGTGCAGATGCTGCTGCGGGGCACGGGTGGAGGGCATGGCCACCATGGTGCTGCAGGGCCGCCTGGGCGATCTGCTGCAATGGGCTGTGGAGGCGGTGAGTGGCCCTGCAGGCGGGCGGGGGCACAACGGGTGGCAGGGCGGGGGTGGGGCGGGTTTTGGGCACTTGGTCTTTAAAAGGTTCGCCATCACTGGTCTGAGGCCTGGACCATGAAAGGCAATAGGGCAGTAGAGTTTTCTGTTTACTCAAGAATGGGGGAAAAAGACAGATTTTTTAATTTACAAGGTCTGTGCTTTTTTGCCCTCAGAACAGCAGAAACCTTGATATCCACTTTTGGCACATTAGTTGAAAGGGGCTCTAGGAGTCTAAAGAGAGAGAGAGAGAGATTTGAGTTATATGTAGCCCTGGCTGTTGTCTCACTCCAATTTACAGGAAGTCTGCAACATACAACCATTCGTTTAGTGACTGTTCAACGTTACAACAACAGTGAAAAAGGTGACTTATAACCATTTTTCACACACTTATGACTGTTGCAGCATTCCCTGTGGTCACATGTTCAAATTTCAAATGCTTGGCACCTTGTTTATATTTATGCCCTGGGGTCATGTGATCCCTTTTTTTGACCTTCTGACAAGCAAAGTCAAGGTTCACTTGACAACCGTGTTACCAACTGAACAACCTGCAGTAATTTGCTTAATAACTGTGGCAAGAAAGGTGATAAAATGAAGCAAAACTCACCTCACAATGTCTTGCTTAGTAACACAAATGTTGGGATCAATTGTGATCGTAAGTCAAGAACTACCTGTGCCAATTAAAGTTGATTAATTGACAAACTTTAAAGATGTATCCATCTGTGCTGCAAGGTTTCTTTGTTTTAATTATGATGTAAGGTGACCAACTTTTTTACAATGCAAAGGAGGACACAAATAAATTGAAGAAGAAAATATCATAAATAAAAGAAACATTTTATTCATTGCAACAATAATACAGACAACTTGCATGTGCAAAGTTTGTCGACTGGGTGTTTTGGCATGCTCAGCAGCAATTCCTATTGGCTTTCAAAAGCCAATAGCGAGAGTAGCACAGCACATGCAAAAGTTGAAAAAAAAAACCATCAAAAAAAGGTGCCGGAACGCCGTTCTAAGTGTTCTATGACAAAAAAAAAAAGCCCTGCAGATTAGTCTTCAAATATCAAAAAGGAGGACATGTAGGAGGACACTTTTTGAGGGAGGACAGAACTTACAAAAGGAGGACTGTCCTCCCTAAAGGAGGACGGTTGGTCACCTTATATGATGGTTTCATCTAGCTTAAACCCTTGCACAGGATTTCTTTGTTCGAAATACAGTCCTGTCTCTATTCCAAGCTTTGTGTGAACACTCGCAGTACTTGGCAATTGGCACTGGTGACAGAACAGATGGAAGCTTAGGTGTGCCACAGGCATTGCACTGGAATCCAGAGAGAGAGAGGGGGAGAGAGGGAGGGAGGGAGAGGGAGGAGAGAGTGAGTGAGNGAGAGAGAGAGAGAGAGAGAGAGAGAGAGAGAGAGAGAGAGAGAGAGAGAGAGAGAGATCTCAGAATGTGGCTTCACACAGCTATGTAAATGGAAGATGGTGCAGGCTGGTGAGCGATGGAGGAGAGAATGCAGTCCATTTCATTGGATCCGGAATTGCAGTAGTATTCTACATTAAAGTATCCCTGAGTTATACTACTAATCATTCAGAGCATTTGCCCAAAGTTCTTGATTTTCATTTTCTAGTCTGTTCTGTCACAGGCTGATGCATAATGCAGAGCCCTCTGCTTATCCCATTCTCACTTGAAACAGCATCTGGCTTCCAGTCACAAAACCCTGTAAGATGATAGTTTTCATTATGCCAGCTTCAGCTGGTAAATATACATGGTGTTTTCAAAAGGTCAAAATTCATTATTGGGCTTCTAGGTATGTATGGCTTTACAGCTATGCAATATTCATTGCTGGGATTCTATGACTAGCCTAATCTGAATGATGACTATATTATTCTTATCATTCTATTTCCCTGTGTTATTTTGAACAATCTAAAACTCAATATAAGAATGCATAACATGTATTCCATGGAAGGTAAAACTAGAGTGTACAAGGTAAGTGCATTATAAAAAGCAGGGTAGTTTGTTAGTCTTTTCTCTATGAGGATTTGGTTTTTCCATTATACAAAAACTCCCATTTTTGCTACCTCTTGATGAGTATCAGATGATGATTTTTTTTTCAATAAAATTTTTATTATTTTCATCATAAAAAAACATTACAAATATTCCACAATGCTATAATAGAAAAACCCTCATCCCCCACCCACCCACCCCCCGGACTTCCCAAACCTATCCCAGGATAGTATTCAAATATAAGTAAACAAATATTAATATCCCTAACCAGATGATGATCTTATCTTTAATAGCAATAGCACTTAGACTTACCGTATATACCGCTTCACAGTGCTTTACAGCCCTGTCTAAGCGGTTTACAGAGTCAGCATCTTGCCTCCAACAATCTGGGTCCTCATTTTACTGCCTGGGAAGGATGGAAGGCTGAGTCAATCTTGAGCTGGTAAGAATCTAACTGTGGGCAGTCGGCAGTCAGCAGAATTAGCCTGCAATACTGCATTCTAACCAATGCACCAGCACGGCTCTAGATAGGTAGTTTTAAAATGCTGTGTAGTTTTTCTAACAATGGCTTCCAGGGGTTCTATGATCACTCTTATGATTTTCACTCTATTTCCACAAATGAAATGATGACATCTTGTACACCCATCTACATTATGACATCATGGCTAAAATTTATTTCGGTTTGAAAATAATTCTGCTGTCTCTCTGAGCATATGCCACTAGAAACGTCCCTTGAAGTATTGCCGTTTGCTGAGCAGTAGCATCCACAAAACAGCCGTCTTTTTATCAACGTCATATCTCAGAACTGATGCTTTAGTTAACAAACCCTTAAGCTCTGCAAATGCCTCACCATGTATATAATAGTAATCATAATCAGCCTGTGCTGGACCAGTATGTAACCACCTGGCCAGAGCATATATCTAGCTTAGAAAACTGTGTGTAGAGCAAGTAGCATTTTAAGGGTTAAAAGGCAGTCTCCTTAAGAGATGGACTTCTGGGAAATGTAGTTTAGATAAGGGCTTTTCAACCTTTTCACCCATTGTACCACTTTTAGGATATGCCAATTTCCGAGTACCACCAGTCGCCTAGCAAGGTATCAAAAACTTGATGACCCCCCCCAAAAGGAAAAAAGTGATAAAGTACAGGTAGTCCTCAACTTACAACAGTTCGCTTAGTGACTGTTGGCACTGAAAAAAGTGCCCCCCAAGCTACAGCCGAGCAAGACACCTGTCTGCCCACCCGGCGACGCTCTTCCTCCTGTCCGAGGTTTTCATTGTTGTGAGCATTTCTGTTGAGAATTGGCAGTGGGGGTGGGGTGGTGTTTGGTTTTTATTCCCCCATCTGCTGGGTGGTTGCAGCAGGTTTTGGTCACATGACCCTGGGACACTGTGACCGTCATAAATATGAATTAGTTGCCAAGCATCTGAATTTAAATCACAAGACCCTGGAGATGCTGCAACATTCCAGCTGATCAGAGCTTCTTCTGGGCTCAGCAGAAGCACCAGGATCAGTGCTGCTTTCCAGCTGATTGGTGCTTCTTCAGGGCTCAGCAGAAGCACCAGGATCAGTGCCGAGCTCCAGCTGGAGCCTGGCGCTGATCCTGGCACTTCCACTGAGCCTTGACAGCCCTGCAGCTCCAGCCATCTCTCGCTCAGGCTTGTGCAGTGTGCCATCACTTCAGATCATTCCCCTCCCCCGCTACACTTTTCTAGGATGGTCGTGTACCACCTGCCAGGTGCCAATGTACCACAGGTGGTACCCGTATCACTGGTTGAAAAGCCCTGGTTTAGATGTTACATGGTTATATCTGTGTTCTAATTGGCCACTGGGAGGGTCTTGTGGCTTTATTACCAGACATCCTGTTACGTGGCAGGTTTTATTATCCTTCCATGAATCCTAGCCTCATGGCTAGGCTAGGAGCTCCATATCAGCATGTAAGATTTACATAGAATGGGGAAATCCATTATTCCTTTACCTACGAGATGGGTCCAGATTACAACCTACATTCTAGAAGAACTTCTATAATAACTGTGAGTTAATGTCTTGAGGATAACTGGAATAAAAATAATTTGTATGACCTGTCCGTTGAGTTTATTCTGCCTGTTTCAAGTGGAGTCCAGCAACTTTCTCTACATGGGACAGGAAATAGTCTTTATTACAGTAAAGACCAGCATAACCATGTACATTTAACTACTGAAACTCAACAGTTTGCAATAACAATTGTCACAAAAGTGTGCTTGGTTTATATTTCATATAAATAAAACCAAATAACCATCCTTAAAAAAACCTCGGTAATTCCAACTTATTCTGTGGATCTTGCACTCAGTAATAATGTCCATTTTAATTTCATCACCATCTATTATGAGAATGTGGCTCAAATATTTTATTTCTGCCAGTCTATATCTACATTTTGCTGCATTTAGTCTCAGATTTTTTTTTTCTCTTCATCTGGTCAATAATTGTGCTACTATTTTTTAATGATTGGGGTTTTTTTTTTACAAATCAATATATCATTAAAACAACACATGGCTTCTACCATATCTTTAAAGACCTGTTATATTATTTTCTGATAAACTTCAAAGTGTAGAGTTTTTCTCCTGACAGTCCTTTCCATCTCTTCATTTGAATCAAAGATTTTCCCATGAAGCTAATCCTTCAGTTTTGGGAAAAGGTGGAAATTGCAAGACATCAAATCTGGCAGATGGGATAAGATGATAAGATTTAAATTTGTAATTGCAGGTAGTCCTCAGATTACAACCATTTGTTTAGTGACTGTTCAAAGTTACAAGCTCACTGAAAAAAGTGACTTATGAGCAGTCCTTGCACTTAGGACTGTTGCAGCATCTCTGTGGTCACATGATCAAAATTCAGGTGCTGTGTTTATGGTGGTTACAGCATCATACAGTGATGTCCCAGCATCTCCTAATCACCCTTTGTGATGTTCCCAGATGGCTTCCAACAAGCAAAGTCAATGGAGGATGCCAGATTTTCTTAACAACTGTATGCTTCATATAACAACTGCAGCGTTTCACTTAACAATTGTGGCAAAAAAAACCCATCATAAACCAGGCACAACTCACTTACAATCACCTTGCTTAGCAACAGAAAGTCTGGTCTCAGTTGTGGTTGTAAGTCAAGAGCTTCCTGAATAACAGAATAACAGAGTAGGAAGGGACCTTGGAGGTCGTCTAGTCCAACCCCTGCTCAAGCAGGAGACCCTATATCATTTCAGACAAATGGTTGTCCAATCTCTTCTTAAAAACCTCCAGTGCTGGAGCACCCACAATTCTGAAGGCAAGCTGTTCCACTGATTAATTGGTCTATCAGGAAATTTCTCCTTATTTCTAGATTGATTCTCTCCTTCATTATTTCCATCCGTTGCTTCTTGTTCCTGCCTTAAGGTGTTTTAGAAAATAGGTTGACCTCCTCTTTGTGGCAGCCCCTTAGATATTGGGGGGCTGCTATCATATCATGGCACACCTGTACAAAGTATGAGGCCTAGAATTGTAGTGTTGCAGCACAAAAAAATCCTTTTTGTGCTTCCAGATGCCTCTTAATAATTATTTCAGAATTTTAAGTGTTGCAATGTAGTGCCCTAATTTAATAGTGGTACTAGGTTCAAGGAAATTCATACTGTATAAATAACAATTGTCAAAAAAGAAAATGAAATTGAATTTTTGTACCAAAGCCTATGTTTGGCTCTTTTCTTTTCTTTTCTTCTTTTTAACAGGTCCTAAGATTTCTGGATCCGAATGATGAGTCCATGTTTCTTCATCTGCTATCATAATGATGTGAAGAAATTTCTCAACTTCATTTTTCTAGTCTGACCATTACTGACAAATTTTCACTCTTCCCGCGCTTTCATCTTTTCTGTCACCACGCAAGGAAACATCTTGCACAATTCTTCCAGTATTGGAGAATAACAGTAATATGATTCACATGTTCCTGTGCAATGCCAAATTTGACAGCAATTACAGTTAGAGTGACCTGCCAACTGGCAGTTCATCACATTTGTTATGGCAGGTCATCCACTTTATTCTTGATCGTACAAATCAGTTCTTTGTAGTTCACCATCTTAACATTTTTCGCTCAGTGATACCTAATATTTACATCAACACATCAATGATAATAAACAGCCTAGATTCAGTAATGAATTTCATCTTCTGGCAATCAAAAATTCAGTTATGGCACATTGTTTAAAGCACACTTTAGGTTTTCATATTACAAACAATATCAACACTTTTTTTTCCCTTTCACAGTAACTTCCTACCAAATGAAGTAAAAGAACTGATGCTGTATAACATGTTTTTGCTTCCAGCATCTAAGCACTGCCATCTGTTGGCAAATTGTAACATCGGTGTCATTAATTTTCATGTAACCTTTATAAATACCTTTCCTCTCAGGAGCACGCAAGAAAAAAAAAAACCTGATGGACATCTACACTCTTCTTTTCATCTTTACTAGCCACACAAAACTCATTTTTTTTGCTTCCACCTTCCCCAGATTTCTGCAACATTATTTCCAAACTCCAACTTGTCTAGAGGTTTCAACTAATTCTTCTCAACTCAGTCTGCTCCAATCACTAAATGCTATGTTTATTTCTAAGGCAACAGTAAAAAAAGGCCCATCCATGCATAAATATGTATAGCAAACCAAGATTACATCCAAACGAAAACACATTAATAGTAAATTCATGATGCAAAGGCTATCCTTAAGTTCTGACTTCTGACACAAGTAATAAGCTGTGGTTTTGTACTAGGGTTTCATGACATATTTATCTGTTGCCTTCCCTCCCCCCCACCCTTGTCCATGGATCTGAGGATAATATGAAGAACTTTATTCTTTGATTTATTTTTCTTTGAAGACATTTTGCTTCTCATCCAAGAAACTTCTTCAGCTCTGACTGGATGGTGGAGAATGGACACATTTATATTCCTTGCAGACAGATGGTCATCTGCATTCTTTTAGAGAGTCATTGAGGCCCCCTGGAGGTTTATCTGTCTCCAGTGCATAAGCTCTCAGTGTACTTAAAAGCAACAAGTGATAAATCATGATTATAATCATAAAATACATTCATCATAAATCGTAAGATACAATACTCAATGATAATCATAGGATTCTAAATAAGCAATCAACATAAATCATACCAGGATACTAAATAAAATAATTAATATAAATTGTAAGATACAACAAAGTTATATTCATAAGAAGATAAGGAAATAGGTAATACGGTAGGAAGATGAGAAGGATAATAGTAATACAGTCCTACTAGTAGTTTGACAGTGTTGTGGGAATTAGTTGTTTAGCAGAGTGATGGCATGGGGGAAAAACAGTCCTTGTGTCTAGTTGCTTTGGCCTATAAGGTCAACTTGAGGAAAGACATTGGAACAGTTTATGTCCAGGATGTGAGGGGCCTGTGGATATTTTCACAGCCCTCTTTCTGGCTCCTGCATTGTACGGGTCTTCAATGAAAGGCAGGCTGGTAGCAATTGTTTTTTCTGCAGGTCTAACTATCCGTTGAAGTTTGTCTGTCTTGTTTGATTGCAGTGTCAAACCAGTTACAGAGGTGCAAATGACAGACTCAATGTTCCTTGGACAGTCTGAGCTTTCTGAGTTGGCACAAGAAGGACATTCTTTGTTATGCTTTTTTGATGACATTTTTGATGTTAGGTGTCCATTTTAAGTCCTCAGGTATTATAGAAACTAGAAACTTGAAGGTCTCTACTGTTGATACTGTGTTGTCTAATATTGTAAGAGATGATAGGAGGGCTTCTCCTAAAATCTACTATAATTTCTACAGTTTTGAGTATGTACAGTTCAAGACTATTCTGACCACATACAAGGCTAGTTGTTCAACTTCCCATCTATACGCAGATTTGTCAAAGAAAAGAATAAGAGCACAAATTCTTGCTTCCAGGGAAGTGTTATAATTATTAGCAAAACAGAAGAACTTTTAAAACTTGCCACCATTTAATTTGATGTTTAAAGGTTGTAACTGAAAAATAAATAAGGAAGCTGGAGGACAAAACAAAGTAATCCATTGCTTCTCCTGCAACCTCTGTTGCAACACTTTTCATATTTCCTTCCTGGGGTTCTTGTTTTACTGAGATTGGGTAATCATGTTCTCGTAAGCTGGTGGTGGTGGAGGAGGAGGATTTGGTTCAGCTGTGCCTGCTCCATCTCCAATGGCTTGGTAAGGCACAAAATGCATAGTTTGCTGTAACAGAAAAGAATAGTCAATATTCAGGGAGGCACCTCTTACTCTGGGTAGGAGAAATAGATTCTCCAGCTGTGTGTTGTTAACTGTGATGCTGGGAGTCTCATCAACAGGCTGAAATCCTTGATAGCTCAAAGTCCTGATAGAGAATTCTTTAAAACTATAAATTAACATGCAAATGATTTAGGGCCAGAGCATACCCAATTCCAGCAACTGTTCCGTATATGTTTTAGCCTCCAGTCCCCTAATCATCTTTATTGCTCTTCTCTGTACTCTTTCTAGAGTCTCAACATCTTTTTTACATCGTGGTGACCAAAACTGGATGCAGTATTCCAAGTGTGGCCTTACCAAGGCATTGTAAAGTGGTATTAATACTTCACGTGATCTTGATTCTATCCCTCTGTTAATGCAGCCTACCACTGTGTTGGCCTTTTTGGCAGCTGCAGCACACTGCTCACTCATATTTAAGTGATTGTCCACTAGGACTCCAAGATCCCTCTCACAGTTGCTACTATTGAGCAAGGTACCCCCTATACTATACCTGTACATTTGGTTTTTCTTGCCTACATGTAGAACCTTACTTTTTTCATCATTGAATTTCATTTTGTTAGATAGCGCCCAGTGTTCAAGTCTGTCCAGATCCTCCTGTATCCTAAGCCTGTCTTCTGGAGTGTTGGCTATTCCTGCCAGCTTGGTGTCGTCTGCAAATTTGATGAGTTCCCCATCTATCCCCTCGTCCAGATCGTTGATGAAGATGTTGAAGAGCACTGGGCCTAGAACAGAGCCCTGGGGCACCCCACTACACACTTCCCTCCATGTAGATGCAGTTCCATTGAGGACCGGTCAGCCAGCTATGAATCCATCTGGTGGTGATGCTGTCTAACCCACATTTTTCTATCTTTATCAAGTAGTAGGCTGTGATCTACTTTATCAAACGCCTTACTGAAGTCCAAGTAAATTACATCCACAGCATTCCTCTGATCCACTAATTTTGCCACTTGGTCAAAGAATGCAATAAGATTTGTCTGGCATGATCTGTTTTTGACAAACCCACATTGGCTTTTAGTAAAGACTTTGTTTGCCTCTAGGTGTTCACCAATTCGTTGTTTGATTATCTTTTCCAGAATCTTCCCAGGTATTGAGGTCGAGCTAATAGGTCTGTAATTTCCTGAAACCACTTTTTTTCCTTTTTTGAAGTTGGGAACTACATCAGTTCTTTTCCAGTCCTCTGGTAGTTCCCCAGTGCTCCAGGATCTTTGAAAAATATAGTTCAGTGGTTCTGAGATCACATCTGCCAGTTCCTTGAGAACCTTGGGGTGTAATCCATCTGGTCCTGGTGATTTTTTCTTGCCTATCTTAACTTGCGTTTCTATTCTGTTTTTTATGGCACTATTTTTGATAGGTTGGGCTGTTTTTTTTCCCTTTGTGTAAAGACAGATACAAAAAACGGGTTAAATAGTTCTGCTTTCTCCCTGTTGTCACCTTCTTGCCACTTTCACCCACTAATGGACCAATCATTTCCTTCACTTTTTTCTTGTTTTTTACATGTTGAAACTTTTTTTGTTGTTTTTGACTTTGGTCGCAAGCCTTAGTTCTTTTTGAGCCTTAGCTTTCCTCCCTTCACCTTTGCAGGCTTGGGCTATTTGCTCATATTCTGCCTTAGTTATGTGCCCCCCTCTTTACTTTTTATACTTGTCCTTTTTGTCTTTCAATTTATCACAGAGTTCTTTATGCAGCCATGCTGGTTTCTTTTGAGACCTGTTATTTTTCTTCTTTGTTGGTATTGTGCTAGACTGGGCTTTTATTATCTCACTTTTCAAAATTTCCCAAGCCTCTTGAGTTGTTTTCCCCTGGAGGATTCTCATCCATGGAATCCTTCCCAAGCCCTCTCTAAGTTTATTGAAATTAGCTCTCTTAAAGTCCAAGACTCTAGTTTGACTGTGTTCTATTGCTTGTGCTTTCAGAATGTTGAATTCCAATATTGCACGATCACTTCCTCCCAAGGTTCCTGTGGATTCAACACCTTCTATCATTTCATCTCTGTTAGTGAGAATTAGATCCAATATGGCTAATCCCCTAGTTCCCTTCTCTACTTTTTGGGAGACAAAGTTGTCTGCTAGGTTTGTCAGGAATCTGTTTGATCTTCCACTTGGTGTAGAATTTGTTTCTCAATTGATGTCAGGGGGTAATTAAAGTCCCCATTACTATTGTGATGTAGGCAATGTCATTTCCCCCCCCCCTTATATTGACCCAAATGCATTCAAGACAGTTTTCATCATTATTGTGCTCTATTTCTGTAGAGATGTAGTTAATAATAATAATGATAAAGTTGGAAGGGACCTTGGAGGTCATCTAGTCCAACCCCCTGCTCAGGCAGGAAACCGTATACCATTTCGGACAAATGGCTGTCCAGTTTCTTCTTAAAAACTTCCAGTGTTGGCGCATTCACCGCTTCTGGAGGTAGGTTGTTCCACTGGTTAATTGTTCTAACCGTCAGGAAGTTTCTCCTTAGTTCTAGGTTGCTTCTCTCTTTGGTTAGCTTCCACCCGTTGCTCCTTGTCCTGCCTTCAGGCGCTTTGGAAAATAGCTTGACTCCCTCTTCTTTGTGGCAGCCCCTAAGATATTGGAATACTGCTATCATGTCCCCCCTAGTCCTTCTGTTTGTTAAACTAGACATACCCAATTCCAGCAACCGTTCCTTATATGTTTTAGCCTCCAGTCCCCTAATCATCTTTGTTGCTCTTCTCTGTACTCTTTCTAGAGTCTCAACATCTTTTTTACATCCTGGTGACCAAAACTGGATGCAGTATTCCAAGTGTGGCCTTACCAAGGCATTGTAAAGTGGTATTAATACTTCAC
>NW_015387475.1:49626-68138 GCF_001527695.2 Protobothrops mucrosquamatus | reverse complement strand
TTCTGTTAATGCAGCCTAGCACTGTGTTGGCTTTTTTGGCAGCTGCAGCACACTGCTGGCTCATATTTAAATGACTGTCCACTAGGACTCCGAGATCCCTCTCACAGTTACTACTATTGAGCAAGGTACCCCCTATACTATACCTGTACATTTGGTTTTTCTTGCCTACATGTAGAACCTTACTTTTTTCATCATTGAATTTCATTTTGTTAGATAGCGCCCAGTGTTCAAGTCTGTCCAGATCCTCCTGTATCCTAAGCCTGTCTTCTGGAGTGTTGGCTATTCCTGCCAGCTTGGTGTCGTCTGCAAATTTGATGAGTTCCCCATCTATCCCCTCGTCCAGATCGTTGATGAAGATGTTGAAGAGCACTGGGCCCAAAACAGAGCCCTGATATAAGTTATTTCTTATATAAGTTATTTCTTATATAGAGAGCAACTCCACCTCCTCTTTTATTTGGTCTGTTTCTTTTAAATAATTTAAATCCCTCTAGCTGTGTGTTCCATTTGTGGGTTTCATAAGGATAGTGCTAACTGGGAGAGTCCTCTGGACAGTGGTAAGAGAAGTGAACTGGCTTCTCCTGAGGACCTTTGGGGGACTGATTTTATTTTCTGCATTAGTTTTTATTGCAGTTATATATTGCTTATATTTTATGTTTCTGAATTCATATGGTTACTCTGTTGTTGTAAACCTCCTAGGGTCCAACTTAATTGAGGAGCATATAATAAATAAATAATATTTTCATGATTTATTCAAAAAAGACATCAGGTTATTAACTTATTTTAAGAATTTAAAGACCTGAAGAAGATGCGTTTCCCTCCAGGGAAAAATTTGTTGGTTTCTGAAATGGCTTCAACTGACAGTTGTTCTGAATGGATACAGGTGCCGATAAAGGAGAATATTTATAGCTCAGGGTTGAAATGAGGAGACCTTGGTGGTCTCTTAAGCTTGGTTGTTTTTTTGCAGACATTTTACTACTTAAATAATAAACCTGCACTGAAGATGTTATCTAATTTGAGTAATGAAACATCTGCAAGAAAGCAACCAGGCTAGAGAGCACCAAGGCCTCCAAGACAGGTATCTCTGCATGCTGATTTAGCTGGTTACAATATTTTTAGAGTTCTTCTGTTTTGTCAGGTCCAACCATATTCACCTCTTTTGGTCTTTGTTCTCTCCCATTTTCTTCCTCTCAAATTAATCTGAAGCATTTCTGAAAGGTTGAGTGCATGTTTGTTATTGGTACAAAAGGAAGCCAATTGTCATTTCTGCCAAACAAGGGACAGACGTGGCTTTCTGACCCGCCACAAAACTTGCCAATGCAGAATGTAGGTACTTGGTTGGTAATTCAATTGTTTTCAAATGTTTTTTTCAAAAGCCTTTTTTCAAAGGCCTCTATTAGAATCCCTTTATTACCACATCAATATCTGGAGATCTTAGGTAGCAAATGGTAGTCAGGTATTCAGCTGTTGGTCCGAGATTTAAAAATAATGTTATTTTTTAAAAAATGAAATAGACCTAATTTTTTCCCCCAAAAATGGTAGCCTTGTGAGAAAACATGATCAAGTGTCAGATGCTTTAAATAAATGCAGTCACACTACTAAAGTAAATATATGCATTTAGAACGGAGCCCTCTTAAATGAGGACATGAACTTCTGCATCATGAATTAAAAAGAGAGAACACAAACTATGTTGCATTCATGACATTCACTCTCTAGCAAAACTGAAGCTATTATCAAGCTATCATATATTTACCTGGGCATCAGAACAGCAAGTTGCCTGGCACCCAAAGTGTGCAAGTGAAACAGCGATGCAAAATTCCAACAGGCTGAACAAGAGCAGCAGACTGGAGAGGCCATAACCGAAATTATATTGGGTACTCTGTAAACATGTGGAAAGATAGTTGTAATCTGCTGAGAAATTAATGTAGCGGTATGTATTTTGTTTTATTTAATGTGCTGCACCATTAAAAGGGACTTCCTGGGGAAAGACTGGGAGGAACAATTGTACTGGGACAAATAGAGGCTGTGTACAGGTAACCCTCGACTTACAACCACAATTGGGACCAGAATTTCCATTGTTAAGCAAGGCAGTTGTTAAGTGAGTCATGCGTAATTTTACCTTTCTTGACACTGTTGTTAAGGAAATCGCTGCAGTTAAGGGAATCCTACGGTTGTTAAGTGACTCCAGCTTCCCCACCCCCATCGTCTTTGCTGGCTGGGAAAGTCACAGAGGGGATGCTGCAAATGTCCTAAATACATTGCTAGTAGCCAAGCCTCCAGGTTTTAACCATGTGACTGTAAAGATGCTACAATGGCCATACATGCAAAGAGTGGCCATAGCTTTGAGTGCCATTGAAGCTTTGAATGGTCACTAAATGAGTAGTCGTAAATTGAAGACTGCCTGTACAGCTTGTGTGATATGAGAAAGCCATACCAGGAAACTTTAGCACCTCTTATGCTTTGCAGGATTCTGAAGGGAAATTCCAGATAACACTGAGAATCAAAGGAGGATCAATCATATTTCAGATCCACACATCAAGTTAAATCATTGCACAGTAGCACGTATTTCACCTGAGCCTTGTTTCTTCTTTACGCACCACAGAAAGCTGCTCATGTAGGATGAAGCAGAGAAGAAGAATCCAACGCTCGGTCTAAATCATTAGTTTTGCCGATGCAGAAATTCTCAGCTCTCCTGACCAAACCGGCTGAAGGACATTGTTCAAGGTGGCAGTAGAGTTAGCAGGCCAGATTGGAGCTTTTGTAGGAATGTGGAATTTGGAGGCCCCGGGTCAAGACCACGGTAAGGACATCCCATAATAATGTTAAAGGTTCCCTCCAAGTTGTAAAGGCCATAGTATGATGTACATTACTTTATCATTCTTATTCTTATGTTCTAAGGGTATTTAAGCCGTAATCTTTCTTACATCTAGGCTCTTTGGCATTCTGCTGGCCAAGTGACCAGTGGTCACTCTAGCTCTGTTTTATCTTCAGTCCCTCTGCTTCCTTATTTAAAGGGACATGTTCCCCAGAACAAGGTATTCAGGTTATGATGACTCAAACACAATTGAATACTTTGGGTGTACATTCTCCTGAATTACATCAAGAGTCACAAGGGACTGAACCGAAAGCAGTTAAGGCAAAGGCTGGCTAGTCCAAAGACGAAAAGCCGCAGGCCTCCCCATTGTCCTAACATATCCAGTCTTGGTCACCTGACTTTATCTCCAAGATAATGGGTGAAGGGAAATAGATTTTATACACCTTGAGGCTGTTGTTGGATGGGGTCAGAATAAGAGGAGAGGAAAAGATTAGTTTTATACCAGTACAGCTAATGATGACTTAAGGCTTGGAATCTTATTCATGCTCTGAGGATAAGGTAAAGGTAACCTCATGGTAAAATTGGGGAAATTGGCATTAACAGATTATGGTTAAGGGCAGCAATGTGATTTAGATTCAGTCAGTCTAAGTCTAAGATATATTGTGTCCCTTCATCAATAAGGATGCAGCTAGATCTATTTACTTGAGCCAACTTCTTTCCAATTATCTGTCAGGTTGAAAAGGGGAAAAAACCCTGGATGTGATTCTACTATGATTTAACACTCATAAGAAAGCACTTTACAAAATAGTAAAATATCAAGCCATTGATCCCGGGTATTGGTATGGTTCTAAACTGTCCACACTTCAGAACTTACTCAATTTTCAGTTTTCTAAAACTGGTGTGGCAAATGCAAAGAAGGGATGAGGATGTGGGGGTGGCAGGAAAACCTGGTATACATTTCAACATGTACAGCTGTATTCTGTTCTATATAGAATTTTCAAACAATCTAAGCCAACAACCATATCTATTCCCCTTCCCACCAAAAAAAACAAAAAACAAAACAAAACTGGAGAAGACAAAATCTACAAAGTCCTACGCACTTTGTACCTAGACGACCAGAAGATTGCTTGCCCTTATTTAACAAATATATAAATATATTTTAAACATTCAAATGAAATAGCACTCATGTCTTTGGGACTTAGACCTATTCAAGGAAAGGTTTCAAACAAAACTCAAAAGGTCTGAGATATCCCAGCAGCATATATAATCTCCTTCAGGATTCAGCACATGAAGCCAAAATTTATGACCAGATTGGTTTACTTACGATTGTACTTCCAGCGTTATATAGAGCAGCTCTGCTGATGATCAGGTCACATAAATACAGCATGATACCAACTAATGCCATTATAGCACTTGCGATGTTCAATCCTACACTGGATTGTACCTGAAACAGCAATGCACCAGAAGGAGAGAAATTATAATTATGGTGTTAGCATAAGTCTTATTAAATACAAAGCATAAAAATAATTAGCCACAACTATGGTAAAAACAGTGACAGAAAAATTCTATGAGGCTGCTTAATGACAAGTAACCAGTCAGTGGTGAAACCAGGCAACAGCCACTAAAATCATAGGTATCAAACAGCAGCAACAATAGGGTTTTCCACGGATGAAAGGCAAATACCACAATTCATTTGAAGGCTTTTCTAACACTGTCAAATTCCTTCTCTCTGTTTCTGGATGTGAGCCTCTATTGAAGGCCAGGTGGTTAACAGTGACAGGAAAACTGGTAAGGTTTATTCACCCAATAACATTCTGGTAAAGAAAGAAATCCCACATTGTTTATTCTAGGACACAATGCACTCTAAGCATTAAATGTTAATGTTAAATGCTCTTTTAGCTATACAACATTACAGAGAGGCAACTAGAGAGATGGGAATGGAGAAACCCTTGGAATCATTTGTGAGAATTCTGAACATTCAAAAATTGCTCTGTTTTTAGTTCTCCCATGTTAGGAATGTAGTATTTTTCTATCAAGATGGTCGTTTTTCTTCTCTTGAATCCACACTATGTTCTTTTACAAGACAAAAACAATTCTGTGTTGCTATGAACATTTTAAACCAAGGAGAAACAGGAGAGAAGAAAGCAAGCTCTTTGCAGGAGGGCTACCATCAGCACTCTCCTCTCTTTAATTCCCAGGATGAGACCCACACTTATTCCATACTTTTACTCCTAATACACTGAGCTTCTTTCTAATGTTGCTTTCATGTAGGAATTCTTCTGAAACAGGAACCTCTGTCAAGATGGAGGAGGGAAAGGAAGAGGAGCTATGTTGGCGATCTGGTTCAAGATAGAGAATGCAGGAAAATACTTCTTTGCTCAGGACTAGCAGTAGCCACCAAGGAAGCTCTAGTAGAAGAAGCACCCATGTCATGGTCATTGACTCTCTCAGGCTTCTCTCATTTTCGTCATGGTATTGACAGGACCTGCAGTGTTGCAGATTGCACATCAGGAAGGGAACTTGGGAAGAAGCCCACCGCAAAATGGGGACCAGGGGAGGCTCCAGTTCTGGATGGTTGAACATTCTCTACTGTTGACATAGAACTTTCAATGGAAGCAAAGCTTGGAAGCAAAAGTTGATCAAAGAAGGAGGAGGTTAGTTTGCTTTTCTTTCCCAAATGTTGATTTAAGCCCGAGCAGTATCTGAAGACAATATAAAGAGTGCTAAGTGATTATGAAGAAACAACATAAAAGAAATTCAAATGCTATATAGCTTTCTCACCAAACCCCGATTTGGACGGTTCGCAGCCGCTACACATAGTGATCCAGAAGAAATGAACTATGGAAAAAGAAACAGCAGAAGATTTATTTTAGTCCACTGTAAATATCAACAGAAAAAAATATCAGATAAATCTGGCCCCCATGAGAAGCCAGGGAGGCTCCAATGCAAACAGGATTTCTTTAGATATCTGTTAGCCATTAATACCATGGTGCAGGACTGAATAGAAATTTGCACATACTTACAAATATCCCTCCCCAAATGGGGTAACCTACAATTCCAGATACGATAAGGTAGTACCGTTGAGAAGGAATGAGACAAAGCGAGACAGCCCCAAAACCAATGTGGATCAATCCAATCATGATCTCGACGGCCTACGGTAGGAAAACACACAACATAAGACAAATTTATTCTCTGAATCAGAGAAAGGCAAACATTCTAATTTGTTAGCACCTCTGGAAAAGCATCACTTTCTATCCCTCTTGAAAGGTCCTTGAAAGGGGTTGGAGCTTCTAAGCTTCCAGGGCAAGTGTTGACCCAAGGCCTGGTTTCCTATGGTGAAAAATTCAAATGGGGAGAAGGGACAGTTTGAGACACCATTGTCACTATGTACCTGACATTTACTGTAGATTTATTATCTAGCTTGACCTACAGTGGGAATGCTCTTGCCAGGAAGAAGGTCTGTATGAATATCAAGATAGGCCGTTGAGAGAGGAACATCACTTCTCTCATTACAGACTCTTCTGCAGGTGGAACTTAAGCATGGTCATAAGCACAAAGCAACTTCAACCGGCTTGGGTTGTAGCCAATCTATGACCAAATTCTTATGGAGAAATGTCCAACAGTTGCATTTCACAGAGAGAAGGGAGAAAAAGGAACTTCATATCCAAATTCAGAATTTTTTATAGAAACAGAAAAGAAACTACCAGGAAGAACAGAGGTTTCTGGAGTATATTCCAAAACCAGGGGAAACCCAAGCCAAGTTCCAGAACTTCATCATGGGGCTCACAGGTCTCTACATAGCTCTAAAATCTTAATGGCCTTCAAACAGGAACATAGCAAAGCATACGTACCCCAAGCACTTTGGCCTCAGCACTGAGGAATTTCTCCATAGGACCCTTCTGGGAGACTTGTTGAGGAGCACTGATGGAAATTTCAAGTTGCTCAGCTCCATACTGAGGGTATGGAGTTGCTCCAGATGCCTGAAGAGCAACACCGGGCAATCCAGGGGCTGTTTGGATTACATTCGCTCCATTAGAGGGGATGACAACTACGGTTCCACTGGCCATTTTTGCTGGAAGTGTTGCTACAGCTCAGTTACCTGCAAAGAAACAAGTGAGGAAAGTTAATGTCTTAGCACGGGGGTCCCCAACCTCAGGTCCATGGTCCGGCACCTGCCCACAGCATGCCAGAAACCAGTCCGTGCAAACAAGCAAAGCCCCATCTGTGGGATGCAGGCAGTACATGAAACCACACCCCCTTTGGTCTGCAGAAAAACCTCTCTCCACGGAACCGGAACTGGTCCCTGGTGCTCAAAAGGTTGGGGACCTCTGTCTTAGCATCAAGGAGGCAAAGCCTGGTTCCTTGTCCTTAATCTCACATTATGAGATAACATTTGCCTGCATTAAAGCTGCAGAAGATTGCCAGACGGCTTCACGGAGCAGGGTACTAAACACATACAACTTTCTCAAGGATAAAAATCTTCCCTTTCCCCACCATTCAGCCAGAACCAAAGAAGCTTCTTTGTTGAGAAGTGAAATGTTTTCAAGGAAAAAAACAAAAATAATTCCAGTTGCCTTTTGAAAAGCACCTGGGGGACAACCATGACCTGGAGGATTGAGAATCTCCATAAATATCAGGGAGAAAAAGTTAATCAGAACATCAAAGAACATGATTATATTCCATTTTTCAATGCAAAAAAGCACCACCTCAGATCCACCCATTTGGGAAAGGTTTTATTGTACTTGCCCTCTTCTCCTGTTACTGGCAAAATGGATTAAAGGTACCAAGCATGGATGATCCTGGTGATTGCCATCTTCCAGCAAGTTCATACTCATTTGAATAGAACAAGTTACTGTAAAGCAGCTGTTTACAACCTTTGTAGATTGTTGGCCCATAGGGTTGCCAGGTCTGCTTCCAAAAAATAGTGGACAAGCAGGGCGGGGGGGTTAAGTAGTAAAAAAAAGTAGACTGTACAGCTTTAGATTACGTATCATTTCATCATAAAGCTTTTGAATAAAAAAAATGTCCACTATTTTGTGAAAAAAAATAGTGAACATAATGTGAAAAAAGTGGACTGTCCGCTCAAATAGTGGACACCTGGCAACCCTAGGCCCCAGCTAGTGGGTGAGTAGGGGAGAGGGGAACTGGGCTGCGTGAGCAGCGGGCAGGCACGCACGTACGTATGCAGCCCCTGCGCAAAGACCACGGCCTGGTAGTAAGTTACTGTAAAGCAGCTGTTTCCAACCTCTGCGGCTTGGAGGCCTGGTTGGGAGGTGTGGGGGGGGGAGAGAGAGAGAGAGAGAGGGAACCAGCCCAACTCCGAAAAGGCCATGGCCCGGGGGTTGGGGACAGCTGCTGCAAAGGACACAAGAGCAGGGATCTGTATCCCAGCTTTGCTTCACCGATATGGTGAAGCTTCTTTTCAGAACACAACTGGAGCATCAGCCTGGGTTTCCTAACAAAACTCCGGGCAACCTCAGAAAACAGTGAAGCGATAAAGTCCCAACTGCAATCGACATCTAATAACCCTCCGGATTTTTAAAACCCTGACCCAATGGCCCGAATTAATCCCACCAATTAGGATTTGTACAGACCTTAAGAGGAAGCTACGTCCTTCTTGAGCTGCATTAATTGGAAGTCAAAATTAATGGAACTCGACCCACCCACAAACTTTTGAACGGTGAACTTCAAATATTGAGTCTTTGTAAATTTACAGGGCGCCTGTGTGTGTATTAGGCAGTTCCATCATGGCAAGATTGATTGTAAACTTTTTCCTGTCCGCTAATTCTCCTCTTAAATGCTCCCGTCTAGAAGACCTGCGGTGACTGCGAGGCTGAGAAGACCGCGGGTGGATGGCTGAAGGGGAGAAGCGGCAGGCACAGGATGGTCCACACATTATTTCCATATTATTGTTTAAAAATAGTAATCAGAATCTACTCACGACAACCGCTCAAGACGAGATATACGGATGCACTAAGGAACAAGAAAATAACTTACGGGAAACAAGTGGAGGGTGGGGTTCCGTCGCCTACTACGGTAAAAGGAGGGATTTACTCATTGCTTAATCGAGGAGTCCTGAAAAAACTTTTTTTTCCTATTTAACTGTTGCAACAAATAAGAGTTTGTGGCCAGGAACCTTTTGCTTATTCAGAGACGAGAGGAAAATTATCCAAGTTTACAAGGTCCTGCTATTCCCAGGCTAAAACGAATTACTGAAATCAAACGCATCCCTCGACCTTACTTCCTCCCAAAGTACGCAATCCCATGCTTGAAGGAACTCGTTTTTAACCCCTCGGAGTCATCTACAACCTTTGCAGGAATCGCCCAGAAAGAAAAACAAGAGGACGCGCAGTGCGAGCAGAGCCCCCCCCCGCCCCGGACCTCTAAGTAGACCTAGTGAGCGGAGAGGATTTTTTTTTTCCCCTTTCCCTCCACCGGCGCTCTCTAACTTTCGGCCTTTGAACAAGCAAAGCCGCACGGCATGAAGGGGAGGCTGGAGGGAGTCGCTCCCAGCCTCCGACTGCGCTCCTTGCGGAATTTTCTCGGGGAACCTCAGAGGCCGCTGAAACATCTGGACCACCATATCGTTTGGCTACTAAGCAGATGCCAAAGGCAAATCACCTCCGTGCATTGGGCAAAGTTAGCATATAGATTCATCTATTATGTTTCCTTTTGCACTTATTTAAACTGAGCATTTGCTTTTGGGTTGACTACTCCCCAGTAGTATATAGAGAAATTTCTCTATTGGAGAGTCCCCCATTCTTTCACACTGCGTGTTACACGGGAGCGCCCTCTAGTCCTGATCCTCCTATTGGTAGTTTGTATTGGCCTGTGTGACGAACTTCTACGCGGGGCGTGTGTGTGGAGCAGATTGCTTCAACGCTATAGTGTTTTAGAAAGGGAGACAGCTTCTGCACCCCCTCCCCCCATGAGCTATGCTATTCCCAGATTTCATCTTTTTAAAAAGCTGCTTGTCGTTATCTCTTCTAGATGCCAAGATAATTTCCCTATATTTTCAGTCTTTAGTTCAACTCCTAGCAGTTCATGTCAATGGGAAATTAGACAGGTCTTTCAATCAATGGGATGATAATCAGGTGGGACTGTGGCAGGTCCAATTACCTGACACAGTGTAATTTTTAATTTAAGAAGAGGCAAGAAGAAACCCAAAATATTTTGGATGAAATAAAAATATGGATTAAAGAATTCCCCAGGGAACATAAATCTGTCAAGAAATTAAGGTTTTATAGCAACAGTTATCCATGTAAACCATGAGAGAACTGGAAATAAAATTGAATTATGAAAAACACAGACGTTTTCAATTTGTGAATACACCAGGGAAATGGTTATCTTATAAGCTATATAGCGGAAGAAAAATATGAAACTACAGTGGAGATTATGTATTGATGAACAATGTGGCTATACAAAAATATCATTATTTAATTTATATAAAGCACTTGTTTTTCCACTGGAGAAAACAACTGAGTAACAGAAATACTAATACAGAGTGAAGGAAACAAAGAAAAAAAAGATAAAAGTGCAGAAAGAAAAGAGTAAAAAAGAAAAGAAAAGCTTCCTATTTTCTTTGCAGCAAATATAAACATCATTACAAAATCATCTTACTCTATGATTACAAAAATGGTCACTTTTTTCTATTTATTTTTTTCTAATTATCAAAAAAATCTAGTCACAAGTACATTTTACGAGTCCTGATGGTACAGTGGTTAAAGTTCAGTATTGCAGCCAAACTCTGCCCCGTCTGGAGTTTGATCCCGATGGGGCTCAAGGTTGACTCAGCCTTCCATCCATCCAAAGTCAGTAGAGTGAGGACCCAGATTGTTGGGGGCAATATTCAAATAATGCTTCAACATTGTAAACCACCCAAAGTGTGCTGTAAAGCATTAAGGGGTGGTGTACTTCTCAACTTACAACCACAGTTGAGCCCAACATTTTTGTTGTTAAGTGAGACATTTGTTAAGTGCTTTTCCCCCACTTTGTGACCTTTCTTGTCACCATTGTTAAGAGAATTACTGCAGTTGTGAAGCTAGTAACACAGTTGTGAAGTGAATCCAGCTTCCCCATTGACTTTGCTGGTCAGAAGATTGCAAAAGGGATCACATGACCCAGAGACATTTCATCCGTCATAACTATGAGTCAGTTGCCAAGTGTAAATTTTGATCACATGACCTTGGGGATGCTCCAATGGTCATAAGTGTGAAAAATGATCAGTCACTTTTTTTTAGTGACGTAACGTTGAACAGTCACTAAATGAACTGTTGTAAGCTGGGGACTACCTCTGTAAGCCTAAATGCTATTGCTTATGCTATTTTTTCTGTTTCATATAAAAAGGCACTTATTAACATATTTGGTGGACATGTGCCAAAGCGAAGAGTTATTGGAAAAAGATACATGCCTGGCTAGAAAAGATGTTGGGAGAATACGTAGATTTTAAAACTGAACTTTTTTTGTTAGGTATAATGCCAGAAAAGACTGGTAAACAAAGCATATATTTGACTTTGCATGTTATAACAGCGGCAAGAATTATATTTGCACAATATTGGAAAAATGAAGGAATACCATCAGATGAAGAAATAGTTAAAAAAAATATTAGAATGCGCAGAGATGGATAGACTGACTCTGAGACTGAAAGAAAAAGAAAAAGAAGAAACGGAATATTATGGGACTTATTTTATCAATGGCTAGAGGAAAGAATAAAGTATTAGGAACTAAATATGTATTTAGTGAATGTAAACTCAGACAGCACGTTTGTTGAATAAATACTATTGAATGTATGGGGGGAAAATCAATAAAAACCTTTAAACAGGAAAAAAGTTTTGTAATGTTTTCTGATCCTCCTTCTCCATAAGTTGTCCTCTAAATTCATCTTCTGTGGGAGGAAGGATACTTGAGAGAGAAAAAATTTCAGGCAACCTACTTTCCCAGATCAAATAAGCTGCCTATTGGACCTTTTCACTTCCTAGTCCAAATCTGCCTCCTCTGAAAATCACAACCTTCCAGCATTAAATTATAATTGAAATATGTATAAATTAATGAAAAAAATCTAAAATAAAAAGACCATAATCATGCAGGTACACACGAGAGTTGGCAAACTCAAAATGTAGTAGCCTTTTTAACAATAACAACACATGTTGAAAAAAAATCAATTTCATTTTCATTTTAGAAGTTGCAATTCACATTTTAGGGTTGATCAATCCCTGTATGTCATCTGTCCCGGCATTAGAAGTTATCAATAGAAGCTAACATTCATATAGATGGTCGGAGGATCATAGTTTTCACTAAGCTCTCATTCAGGTTGAGTTACTGAACTTGATAGGGACATACAGTATCCTGAGCATGTTTCACGTCCTTTCCTCCAGTTAGGGAGATGGTTCAAAAGTATGCTGATAGGATTTGCTTCCTCTGCATAGCTGCCCTAAGCTGCCCTAAGCTGCCCTGAGCTGAAAGAAAAGTCCCAATTGCTCCCTAACTGGGTGTTTGGAGGAGGAGGAGGAGGAGGAGGAGGAGGGGTTTTGAAAGAGGGCTGGAGTGGCTGATTAAACTAACATTCAACCTTAGTGTTCTTGGAATAACCAGACTGTGAGTCCATTGCAAAAACCAGTGGCCCACATGCAGATCCCTTCATGGAGTGCTGTGTCTACAGAGGTCCTGCTCTTCTACTTTTTCTGACCCTAAAAGAAAGACCATTGAGCAGCAACCTGGTCACAAAAACTGCCTCATAGGCTAACCTGCCTATTGGGCCTTCGCCCCCCCCCCCCCGAATCCAGGGTTGACAGGAAGGTCATTTTACAGAGCTCTTGATCTATCACTAGCATAGCATCAAGAGTGGTAGAGAAAGCAGTAAAGAATTACCTTCCTAGAGCGACCTGCCTGTCAGTGACATAGAAAGGGAGCCAACCCACAGAGCAACTGGCCTGCTGGTAAACTAAAACTGTGATGACAGGGAGGTGGTACACAGCAGTTCTGGTTTATGCTTTTCTGCAATCTTGGTGGGGCTGCTCTTCTCCTGGGATCATGTCTGTCCAGCATCACAACCCCAGATGCCCCTGGAGGGAAGTCAGCAGCCATCCTATCAGTGAAGTAATGCGTATAAAGGAAAGGAAAGCTGAAGTCAGAACATAAGCAGTTGCTTAACCATTTTGCTTAATGATCGACAATCCCAAGTGTGGCTCTCCAAACAGACTATCGGCAGAACTACATTGCTATTAAACCTCTGAGCCTATCTCTCACCCACTAGTTTTAGTGGGTGCTCTTTCTGTTGCTGTCTATGGAGTCTACAGAGTGAAATACATCAAACAACATATTTTTGAGATTTTCTCTCCTGCTCAGAAGATTCGCCCTGTACCCTTACACTACAAGGCGAAAAACTACCCAAATATTTTGGCACCCAAGCAAAGCACCAAGTTGTATCTGTGACACAAGACACATATCCTAGAACCAAAGCTTTAGAAAATCTTGATGGAGTATCAGTTCTTGTGTTCTTTCACCTGAAGCCATCTGCTTTACTGTACTATGTGGTGGGTGGCAGTAGTTAAGATGTAAGTTATTACCTCCATCCCTATTCAAGCACACTGAGGAATTTACAAAAATCAACCTCTCAGAAATTGTTATCCACAGAGATCCTCCACAGGGGATCTTTTAGACAACATAAATACACCTCAGAAGTGGTCTTGAATCTGTCTGCCTTTCTTAATTTAAATTTGGGAAAGCTGAGCTGAAAGAAAATGATAAGTCTGGCTCCAGGGGTTGATTTGTCCAAAGAAAAATGGGGGGGGGGACTCCAGTTGGATTAGGCAACTATTGATCTTTACACAACTTAATTAGCAATGAAACGGATATCCTTTTATCATGTTCAGCAGCACCCTATTAATCTAGCACCAGTTACAGAGTGGAAGCCTGGATCAAATGAAACCCTGTTCCTTCATTTGACTCTACTCCATAACACTTACAGCACAATTTTCAGCATGTTAGTTCTCAGCTACACCCAGTGAAACTCACCTCAAACTCATAAGAACCGAACCGAACAGGAATTCTTTATTGGCCAAGTGTGATTGGACACACAAGGAATTTGTCTCTGGTGCATAAGCTCTTAGTGTTCATACAAGCAACAACTGATAAATCCTGATCATAGTCATAAAATACATTCATCATATCTTGTATCATAAATGTATCTTGTATCATAAATCATAAGATACAAGATACATAGCATACTAAATAAGCAATCGACACAAATCATACTAGGATACTAAATAAAACAATATAAATCATAAGATACAAGCAAAAACGTTAGTCATAAGAAGATAAGGATATAGGTAATAGGAAAGATGTGATGGATAATAGTAATACAGCCCTACTAGGTAGTTTCAGTGTTGTGGGAATTAGTTGTTTACAGAGTGAAGGCATGGAGGGGGAGAAAACATTTGTCTAGTTCTTTTGGCATGCAATGCCCTATAGCAGGGCTTTTCAACCAGTGGTACAGGTACCACCTGTGGTACATTGGCACCTGGCAGGTGGTATGCGACCATCCTAAAAAAGTGGTAGTGGGGGAGGGGAATGAGCTGAACCGGTGGCAGCGCCGCACAAGCCTGAGCAAGAGACGGCTGGAGCTGCAGGGCTGTCAGGGCTCAGCAGAAGCACCAGGATCAGTGCCAGGATCCAGCTGGAGCTCGGCCCTGAACCTGGCACTTCTGCTGAACCCTGAAGAAGCGCCGATCAGCTGGAATGTTGCAGCATCTCCAGGGTCTTGTGATTTACATTCAGATGCTTGGCAACTGATTCATATTTATGACGGTCACAGTGTCCCAGGGTCATGTGAAGTGACCAAAACCTGCTGCAACCACCCAGCAGACGGGGGGGGGGGAAATAAAAACCAAACACCCCCCACCCCACCCCCGCTGCCAATCCTCAACAGAAATGCTCACAAAAATGAAAAACTCGGACAGGAGGAAGAGCGCCACCGAGTGGGCAGGCAGGTGTCTTGCTCGGCTGTGGCTTGGGGGGCACTTTTTCAATGCCATTGTAACTTCGAACAGTCACTAAGCGAACTGTTGTAAGTCGAGGACTACCTGTACTTTATCACTTTTTTCCTTTTTTTTTTTTTTTTTGGTCATCAAGTTTTTGACACCTTGCTAGGCGACTGATGGTACTCGGATGTTGCCATATCCTAAAAGTGGTACAATGGGTGGTGAAAATGTTGAAAAGCCCTGCCCTATAGCATTGTTTTGAGGGGAGAAGTTGAAACATTTTATGTCCAGTATGTGAAGGGTCTGTAGATATTTTCACAGTACTCTGTCTTGTGTATTGTACAGGTCCTCAGTGGAAAGCAGGCTAATAGCAAGTCTTTTTTCTGCAATCCTAACTAGAAGCCTGTGTCTGTCTTTTCTGTAGCATCAGATCTCCTACTTAATTCCATATTTGTCATAAAAAAACCAAACATCATTTAAAATATAAACAGAAGAGTAATAAACAGCTTGCATCATCCAGTGTAGGAAATCTACTTCCTCATAAATACGCTGATAAACAAATTCTTGCTTCTTGGAAAGCGTTATAACAATTAAGTAAAATCGAAGGACTTTTAAAATTTGCCATCATTTCATTTAGTGTTTTAAAGGCTGTAATTGAAAAATAAACAAGCAAATTGGAGGACAAAATAAAGGAATATGAAATGCATTGCTTCTCCTGAAGCCTCTGTTGCCAACAATTCTCACGTTTCCTTCTTGTTTTACTGAGATTTGGTAACCACGTTATCATAGGTTGGTGGAGAAGGAGGAGGATTTGGTTCAGGTGTGACTGCTCCATCTCCGATGACTTGGTAAGGCACAAAATGCATGGTTGGCTGTAACAGAAAAGAATAGTCAATACAAAACATATTCACGGAGGCATCTACTGTATTACTCTGGGTAGGAGAAATAGATTCTCCAGCTGTGTGTTGTTAACTGTAATGCTGGGAGTCTCACCAACAGGCTGAAATCCTTGATAGCTCAAAGTCCTGATAGAGAATTCTTTAAAACTATAAATTAACACGCAAATGATTTAGGGCCAGAGCATTTAAGTGACTTTTCCTGATTGAATCTGCCAGCCTTATCCACACATTCAGAGAATGTCTGCTCAGGATCTCCCACCTACCGAGAGGTGTGACAGGAAGACAATCCCCCCACCCCAGCGAGTGTTCGCTGCATAGAATAGATGGCCTTCTGAAATAAGGATGGTGTCAACTGGGATGGTCCTCTGGAAAGTGGTAAGAGAAGTGAACTGGCTTCTTCTGAGGACCTTTGGGGACTGATTTTATTTTGTGCATTAGTTTTTTCTTTTTTAATATATTTTATTAATTTTTTAGAATAACAATCTTTAGTGCTTAGTAAACGATGTGTTGTCTGGGTTCATATATTTAACAACAGTCAATAATAGTTAATTTCTATGCTTTCATAATCAACATGCTAATTAGAAATACCTTTCCTTGGTCTTCTCTTCTTCCAATAGCATTCTCCTTTTACCAACATTGAGCAAATATAGTTCTTAATACTATCAATACATATGAAGTTGAATATAAACATTTTTCTAGTATTTAACAGTAACATCAGTATGCAATGTCTTTTCTAATCAGCTTATTTTACATTTGCATTTGCAAAAAATCATCTTATGTAAATCGCTATAGGTCCTGTTTTCATAACTCTTATTTAAGCTTAGTTTCCTCTCAGTATTCAAAACATTTCTTGTCAGTTATAGTTTTCTCAAAATTGATTACATTTAAATATCCAAAATATTTCATACATTCAAATCATCCCAATATTTTTACATTTCCCATATCATAGAAAAAATACTATACTACTTATAAATCACATCTCTTACTATAAAACCCTTTTATATCCAAAATTTAAGGGGGAGTTTCACCTATATTTCTCTTTTCACTTTTTTGTCTCCCAAATTCTGGTGATTCTCCTGACAGCTCTATTGTCCATTTTATCAAATCTTCTTTCTTATCTTCAAAAGTTTGTTTTGAAGTTCTGAAAGATGAAATGTCTTTTCCATTTCCAATGTTATAGCAAAATCTTGCAGATTTTTGTCTGTGTTAAGCTGTAATTTTCTTCATTTGTAGCCTCCATCTTTGGGTCACTTTCCTTTATTTTTAGTTCTATTATCTGATTTATTTGTTCATTCTTTGTCACCATTTTCTGAGAATTTTTTTAATTGTGAGCTTAGGTTAATGTGCTCATTTATATAATCAAAATTATTTTTAATTTCATTATGATTTGAAGCAATTGTCATTTGAATTAGTTGCCAACATAACATACATTTCCTCCTGGAAGATATTTGTCTTGTCTTGAAGTATTACTCCTGCAGATCTCTGATGTTCGACTGGGGATTTTGGAAAAGAATATTGTGTGTGGTTTCTTACCACTTTTAGTTGTATATGCAACCTCCATTTTCATCAAATCAGCCAGTCTTAAATTCCAAGCACTATAGTTTTATATGTCTCTTATCTTTATAAACAGCCCAAAATGTTCAACTACTTAAAAACAATCTGGTAATTTCCCTCCTAGAGGAATAGCCAAAAAGTCAAAGTTTTTCTTTCTCTGCAGACAATTCTTAAACTTAAATATCACAGCTCAGTAAGTGTTTATTATCCAAGAAAGTCAGCAGTTTCCATAACAATTGTATTTCTCATACTGCAATAGATAGCTCAGTGTATTTTCTTTCCTCTATTCCCAGCTGTCCTCTGTTTAGCTAAGGATCAAAGGGATAAATTGTGCTGTTTCTGGGCATCTTGCCAATTTCTGAGGCAGGGCAGCTATAGTTCTATACTCTGTTCCAGCTATGTTAGTAGCTGTTTATTTTCCAACTTTTAAAACAAAAAGATTATTTTCTTATAATTTCATCAATATTCTTTTAAATGATAAATCTTAACAATTTCCATAGTTTTCAGTTTTATCCAAATCATAGATTTACATTAGTCCCATAAAAATTAAATTGCCCCTTCCGTCTATGAAAGGGTGGAGGTTGTAGTCCCCTTCCTTCTCACTTTTGGAGGGTTTTTTTCTTCTTGGGAATCTTTTTCCAGAAAATCAGTTTCAAAATAGAGAAGATCAATATTCTCACCCAGCTCCAACACGCTGTTCACAGTTTTTCTTGGTGCTTTTGGACTTTGGATGCCTATAGCTTGGGCTAGTCACCAGAGTGCAGCTAGCCTTTCTGCTGTCGGGTTGGAAGGCTTCCCCCGGATCAAACGGATCGACCATCATCTTTCCGTGATCGACAGGGGGGGCTCCTTCTTCGTCACCTCTCCAGGGTGACTTTAGACCCATTTAGGGTCCCCAGGCAGGGCGAAAACAGCTGTGGGGTGCAGAGCTCCGCAATCTCTCAAACGCATCGCTACGACATGACACCAGAAACCCTTGTGCATTATTATTATTATTATTATTATTATTATTATTATTATTATTATTATTATTATTATTATTATTATTATTATTATTATTATTATTATTATTACATGGATTTATATGCCGCCCTTCTCCCTATAGGACTCAGGGCGGCTTACAGCATATTAAAACACATAAAACATCGTCCCCCCATAAAAACCTATTAAAAACCAAATATTTTTTTTTCGCTGTATAATTAATTAAGATTTAAATTAAAATTGTCCCTATTTAAAAATTCTCCCTAGGCCAGACCCGCTTGTTGAAAA
>NW_015387475.1:24373-49399 GCF_001527695.2 Protobothrops mucrosquamatus | reverse complement strand
CAGGCACCGGGCCATCACATCAAGGGCATCGTTGGGGTGACCTGGGGTGGAGATGTACAGCTGGGTATCATCAGCGTACTGATGGAACTCCACCCCAAAGCCACGGATGATCTCTCCCAGCGGCTTCACATAAATATTGAACAGTAGGGGAGAGAGGACCGACCCCTGAGGCACCCCACATGTTAGGGGTCTAGGAGTTTTTATTGCAATTATGTATTGCTTATATTTTATGTTTCTGTATTCATATGGTTACTGTGTTGTTGTAAACCTCCTGGGGTCCAGCTTGAGGAGCTTGAGGAGCAAGCAAACAAATAAACAAATAAACAAACAAACAAACAAACAAACAAACAAATAAATAAATAAATAAATAAATAAATAATATTCTTGTCATTTATTCACAAAAGGTATCAGATTATTAACTTATTTTAAGAATTTAAAGACCCGAAGAAGATGCATTTCCCTCCAGGGAAGATTATTTTTTGGTGTCTGAAATGGTTTCAACTGGCAGTTGCTGTGAACCAATACAGATGCCAATAAAGGAGACTATTTGTAGCTCAGGGTTGAAATGAGGGGACCTTTATGCTCTCAGAGCTTGGTTGTTTTATTGCAGATATTTTACTACCCAAATAATAAACCTGCACGGATGATGTTACCTAATTTGACTAATGAAATGTCTGCTAGAAAACAACCAAGCTAGAGATCACCAAGGTCCCCAAAACAGGTATCGTTGCATGCTAATTTAGCTCTTTTTAGAGTTCTTCTGTTTTATTCAGATCCAACCGTATTCACCCCTTTCTGTCTTTGTTCTCTCCCATTTTCTCCCTCTCAAATTAATCTGAAGCATTTCTGAAAGGTTGAGAGTATGTTTGTTATTGGTACAAAAGGAATCCAATTGTCGCTTCTGCCGAACAAGGGACAGACGTGGCTTTCTCACCCGCCACAGAACTTGCCAATGCACAATGGAGGCACTTGGTTGGTAATTCAATTGTTTTCAACTGTTTTTTTCAAAGGCTTTTGTAGCTCTGTTAGAATCCCTTTATTGCCACATCTACATTTGGAGATCTTAGATAGCATACGGTAGTCATGTATTCAGCTGTTGGTCTGAGAATTAAAAATGTTGTTTTTTAAAAAAAAATGAAAAAGACCTAATTTTTTTTTCAAACAATGGTAGCATTATGAGAAAACATGATCAAGTGACAGATGCTTTAAATTAATGTAGTCACACTACTAAAGTAAATATATGCATTTAGAACTGAGCCTTCTTAAATGAGGGCATAAACGTCTGCATCATAAATTAAAAAGAGACAACACAAACTGTGTTGCATTCAGGACATTCCCTCTCTAGCAAAACTGAAGCTAGGAAAAAATTGTGTCATCTAATTATTCATATGCAGAAGCAATTAACCACAGGGTGTTGGATCAAAATTCAAGCTTCTCTTAGTTATAAATGTTATTGAGTAACCTGAGCAGCCAATCTCACCTATTCTTCAGGGTAATAGCAAAGAAACAAGCAAAAGGTCAGGTTAGGTGGAGTGTAAATATAATGAAGAAAAATGGACAATCTTCTTCTTTAACTTTTTTAACAATAAAAACAACTAAAGCTATTATCGAAGTATCACATATTTACCTGGGCATCAGAACAGCAAGTTGCCTGGCACCCGAAGTGTGCAAGTGAAACAGCGATGCAAAATTCCAGCAGGCTGAACAAGAGCAGCACAATGGAGAGGCCATAACCGACATTCTATAGAGTATGGAGACATGTGGAAAGATGGTTGTAATCTGCTGAGAAGTTAATGTAGCGGTACATATTTTATTTTATGTGCTGCACCATTAAAAGGGACTGGGAGGAACAATTGTACTGGGAAAAACAGAGACAGTGTATAGGTAATTCTCGACTTACAACCACAATTGGGATCAGAATTTCCATTGTTAAGCAAGGCAGTTGTTAAGTGAGTCATGCATAATTTTACCTTTCTTGCCACTGTTGTTAAGCAAATCGCTGCAGTTAAGGGAATCCAGCTTCCCCACCCCCATCGCCTTTGCTGACCAGAATCTGGCTGGGAAAGTCGCAGAGGGGATGCTGCAACTGTCCTAAATACATTCCGATTAGCCAAGCCCCCAAGTTTTAATCATGTGACTGTGGGGACGGTCGTACATGCAAGGAGTGGTCATAGCTTTGAGAGCCACTGACACTTTGAATGGTTGCTAAATAAACAGTTGTTTGTTCAATTAAAGACTGCCTGTACAGCCTGTGAGATAGGAGAAAACCACACCAGGGAACTTTAGCACTTCTTGTGCTTTGCAGCATTCTGAAGGGAAATTCCAGATAACACTGAGAATCAAAGGAGGATCAATCATATTTCAGAGCCACACATCAAGTTAAATCATTGCACAGTAGCACGTATTTCATCTGAGCCTTGTTTCTCCTTTATGCACCACAAAAAGCTGCTCATGTAGGATGAAGCAGAGAAGAAGAATCCAATGCTCAGTCTAAATCATTAGTTTTGCTGATGCAGAAATTCTCAGCTCTCCTAACCAAACCGGTTAAAGCAGGGGTCCCCAACCACCAGTCTGTGGACCAGTACTGGGCCACGGCATGCCCGCAACCGGTCCACACAAACAAGCAAAAGCCCCATCTGTGGGATGCAGGCAGCATACAAAACCACACACCCTCCAATCCATAGAAAAACCTTTCTCCACGGAACCGGTCCCTGTTGCCCAAAAGGTTGGGGACCTCTGGGCTAAACGATATTGTCCATGCGAGAAGGTGATAGCAGAAGAAAGCCAGATTGGAGCCTTTGTAAGAATGTGGAAGTTGAAGGCCCTGAGTCAGAGACCATGGTAAGGACATCCCATAATAATGTCAAAGGTTGCCTCCCAGCTGTAAAGGCCATAGTACGATGTACATTATTTTATCATTATTATGTGATAGCTCTAAGGCAGGGGTGTCAAACTGCCGGCCCACGGGCCAGATGCATCATAGAGAAACCGCGCCCACTCCATGGTATTTCAGCCATAAACTTTCTTAATTCTAGGCTCTTTGGCATTCTGCCGGCCAGGTGACCAGTGATCACTCTAGCTTTGCATGTCAATGAAAGATGCTTTGTTTTATCTGCAATCCCTCTGCTTCCTTATTTAAAGGACATGTTCCCCAGAACAAGGTATTCAGGTTATGATGATTCAAACACAGTTGAACACTTTGGGTACATGTTATCCTGAATTACACCAAGAGTCACAAGGGACAGAAGCGAAACCAGTTAACGCAGAGGCTGGCTAGTCCAAAGAGGAAAAGCAAAAGGCCTCCCCACTGTCCTAACATATCCAGTCTTGGGTGAAGGGAAATAGATTTTATACACCTTGAGGCTGTTGTTGGATGGGGTCAGAATAAGAGGAGAGGAAAAGACTAGTTTTATTCCAGTACAGGTAATGATGACTTAAGGCTTGGAATCTTATTCATGGGTTGAGAATAAGGTAAAGGTAACTTCATGGGAAAATTGGGGAAATTGGCATTAACAGATTATGGTTAAGGGCAACAATGTGATTTAGATTAAGTCAGTCTAACACAATGATGGCGAAACCTTTAGAGATTGAGTGCCCAAAAACTGATGGGAAAAGATCAGCCATAGTAATATGGCTCGTCACTAAGTTGCTGACAGCCGAAGTCAAATTTACTACCAAGCACTTTGAAAGCAACAGGGATGAAAGTGGGTGAGATCTTATCTTCTCTTTACCCTAAGTACCTTCTTCCTGTGAAAGCTCTTTGAAGCATCTTCCCCCTGTGAGGAAAGAGGGAAGGGAATTTCTATCCCACCCTCTAAGAATGGCAGCGTCTGACTACCCAGGGGAATCAAGCATTAAAAAGAACAATTCTAATCAAATTGGACTTACATGCTTCTGAAACTTGGGGACCCAAAAGTGTCCTAATTTTATTGGAAATTTTTGTTACTATCTACAAAAAAGAAATAAAATTGGAAAAGAACCTAGAAAAATTCGGGACTTAAAAACCTTAAATGCTTCTAGTGAATTCTTGTGGTGAAGCTTGGTATGGCAATTTGTTATTTCCTAAAAAGAGACTTGGCTCATAGCCCAGACCTAGATAAGACTTGTCTGACTTTGGCACTATCAAAGAGAGATTCAATTGTAAGAGAACAGCTGGGCAGTGAAATTGGCCTACTTGAGCTGTGAATGCAAACTCTTACTGACTTTTGCCTAACAAACAACTTTTACTGAAAGATTGTTCACAAATACACAAAAGAGATGGATGAAGACCAGAAAAAAATCCTCTCCATGCTAAAAGCAATACATGAAACTATCCTTTCAGCTTGTGAGAAAATGAGACCTAAAATAAAAGACCAAGATACCAGCTTAGATGCACAAAGTCAAATTTTGATTGCAATTGAAGAATCAACAATGCAGAAGATAACAGAACAAGTGGAACAACTAAATATTAAGACAGAGGATTCAATTGACCAACAAGTACAGTTGATGGATAATTCAGACAAGGAACTGACAACACTGAAAATGGAAATGACTTTCTATACAAACCAGAAGAAATTTGAGAAAGAAGAAGAACAAATTGAATTGAAGATAAATGTATCAGAGCAAATATGGGGGACTGGAATAACAGGGCGACAATTTAATGAATACAAATGGGCCAGTCCTTCCAGAAAACTGGCAAACAAATGGTCTCCTTTAATTCAAATAACATATATAAAAATGGAGGGAGATGTGTTTGATGATCTAAAAGCACTGACATGGAAGCCTGGTTGGCAAAGGAAGAAAGCTAGAATAAGGTTGAAAAATTGGGGTTTTGATTAATTAGAGGGGATTTTATATTGTCAATTAGAGGGCTAAAAGGAGATGTTGAGATAAAGGGAATTTTGATTATTAGACTCAAAATAGTTGGAAATTAGTGGAAAATAAGGATTTGATTTGTTTAATATTGAAAAATCAGACTTAAAAGGGAAATGAAAATTAATTATCAGGAATATGTTTGATTTATTGATTAACCCAGACAATATATATAATGGCTTTGATCTATCTAAGGGTTGATTTTATTATTAAGTAGATGGTTTATTATGATGGGAAATAGAAACTTTTTAGGGAATAGAATAAGATTACATTTAAATAGGTAAAATGTGTATTTTGGATATTATAGTTTGCTATGAAATGAGATAAGGGAAACTTTGGTCACCCAAAGTTTGAAAATTATGGATATTAAAGGTTAATTGGAATATTGATGAGAAACTAAAAATTAGGTAAAAATTTATAATAGGATATGGAGTGTTTTATGAAGATTAATTAAGATATGTATAAGCTAAAATGTATTGATAAATCTAATAATAATGATGTTTTCATTGAGTTGATACAGTTAGAAATGTACTAGCTTGAATATTGAATAGTAAATGTTAAGGGAAAAAGAGAAGTAATATTTGATGATGCAACCCAAGATTTGTACTAAAGTTTTGTTATTGAATTATTGATTAACCCTGTCACCACATTTTAAATACTCAAATGTAAAATTGGAAAACCAATAAAATATTATATATATAAAAAGAAATATTCAAATGAAATAGCACTCATGTCTTTGGGACTTAGACCTATTCAAGGAAAGATTTCAAACAAAAGTCAAAAGGTCTGCGATATCCCGGCAGCATACATAATCTCCTTCGGGATTCCGGACATGAAGCCAAAATTGAAGATCAGATTGGTTTACTTACCACTATACTTACATTGAGATATCCCTGGCCAGCCATCAAAGAAATAGTACTGATGATCATCTCACATAGATACAGGATGATACCAACTACTGCCATTATAGCACTTGTGATGTTCAATCCTACACTAGATTTCACCTGAAACAGCAATACACCAGGAGAAATTACAATTATGGTGTCAGCATAAGTCTTATTAAATGCAAAGCATAAAAACAATTAGCCCCAACTATAGTAAAAACAGTGACAGAGAATTCAATGTATGTGTGTGTTTAATGACACATAATCAGTCAGTGGTGAAACCAGACAACATCCACTAAAATCATATGGGGACCAGGGGAGGCTCCAATTCTAGATGGTTGAACATTCTCTATTTGTGACATAGAACTTTCAATGGAAGCAAAGTTTGGAAGCAAAAGTTGATCAACGAAGGAAGGGGGGGGGGCTTTTTAGTTTGCTTTTCTTTCCCAAATGTTGATTTAAGCTTGAGCAGTATCTGAAGATAATAGACAATATAAAGAGTGCTAAGTGATTATGAAGAAACAACATAAAAGAAATTCAAATGCTATACAGCTTTCTCACCAAACCCCGATTTGAACGGTTCACAGCTGCTACACAAAGTGATCCAGAAGAAATGAACTATGGAATAAAATAGAAAAAGATTTATTTTAGTCCACTGGAAATATCAACAGAAAAAATATCAGAAATTCCTGCAATGCAAACAGGACTTTTATTGGTATCCATTAGCCATTAATACCATGGGGCATGACTGAATAGGAATGTGCACATACTTACAAATATCCCTCCCCAAAAGGGGTAACCTCCAATTCCAGACAAGTTAAGGTAGTAAGAAGGAAAGAGACAAAGCGAGACAGCCCCAAAGCCAATGTGGATCAACCCAATCATGATCTGGATGGCCTATGGAAGGAACACACACAGCATAAGACAAATTCATTCTCTGAATCTGAGAAAGAGAAACATTCTAATTTGTTAGCACCCCTGGAAAAGCATCACTTCTATCCCTCTTTGAAAGGTCCTTAAAAAGGGTTGGAGCTTCTAAGCTTCCAGAGCAGATATTGACCCAAGGCCTGGTTTCCTATGGTGAAAAATTCAAATGGGGAGAAGGGACAGTTTGAGACACGATTCTCACTAGGTTCTGGACATTTACTCCAGATTATGATCTAGTTTCACCTACAGTGAGGCTGCTCTTGTCAGGAAGAAGGTCTGTATGAATATCAAGATGGGCCTTTGAGAGAGGAATGTCATTTCGCTCATTACAGACTCCTCTGCAAGAGGACGTTAAGCATGGTCATCATAAGACAAAGCAACTTCAACCGACTTGGGCCAGAGCCAATCTATGACCAAGTTCTTCTGGAGAAATGCCCAAGAGTTGCACTTCTCAGAGCAAAGGTAAAAAAAGATCTGTCTGAAACTATGGCTGAGCTCCATTTTTTCACTTAAACAGCAAAGCAAAGGAATGGATGTCTGAGTCAGAACGTTTGGTAGAAACACAAAAGAAACTACCAGGAAAAACAGAGGTTTCTGCAGTATATTCCAGAGCCAAACAAAACCCAAAGCCAAGTTCCAGAACTTCATCATGGGGCTCACAGGTCTCTACATAGCTCTAAAACCTTAATGGACTTCAAACAGGCACATAGCAAAGCATGCGTACCCCAAGCACTTTGGTCTCAGCACTGAGGAATCTCTCCATAGGACCCTTCTGGGACACTTGTTGAGGAGCACTGGTGGAAATTCCAAGTTGCTGAGCTCCATACTGAGGATATGGAGTTGCTCCAGATGCCTGAAGAACAACACCGGGCAATCCAGGGGCCGTTTGGATTACGTTCGCTCCATTAGAGGGGATGACAATTATGGTTCCACTGGCCATGCTTGCTGGAAATGTTGCCATAGCTAAGATACCTGCAAAGGAACAAGTGAGGAAATTTAATGTCTTAACATCAAGGAGGCAAAGCCTGGTCCTTGTCCTTAATTTTACTTTATGAGATAACATTTGCCTGCAGTAAAACTGCAGAAGATTGCCAGAAGGCTTCACAGAGCCAGGTACTAAACAGATGCAACTTTCTCAGAGGTAAAAATCCTTCTTTCCCCCACCATTCATCCAGAACCGAAGAAGCTTGTTGGATGAGAAGCAAAAAACTTTTTGAAGGAAAAAACCAAGAAAGTCCAGTTCCCTTTTGAAAAACTCCTTTGGGACAACCATGACCTGGAGAATTGAGAATCTCCATAGACAACATGGAGAACATTCTTATATTCCATTTTTATATTCCATTTTTCAATGCAAAAAGTGTCTTTTTAATCTTAGCACCACCTCAGATCTAAAGGCATCCAGCATGCATGATCATGCTGATTGTCACCTTCAAGCATGTTCATACCGATTTGGACAGAACAAGTTACTGTAAAGCAGTGGTTTCCAACCTCTGCGGCTTGGAGGCCCGGCTGGGAGGTTGGGGGGGGAGGGAGAGAGGGAACCGAAAAGGCCATGACCGGGGTGGGGTGGTGGGGGGTTGGGGACCTCTGCTGTAAAGGACACAAGAGCAGGGATCTGTATCCCAGCTTTGCTTCACCGATATGGTGAAGCTTCTTTTCAGAACACAACTGGAGCATCAGCCTGGGTCTCCTAACAAAACTCCGGACATCCCCATAAAGCAGTAAAGCCTCAACTTCCATCGACATCTAATAGGCCTCCGGATGTTTAAAACCCTGACCCAATGGCCCGAATTAATCCCACGGTTGCGATTTGTACAGACCTCAGGAGGAAGCTACTTCCTTCCTCAGCTTCCTTCCTGACTTGCTTCCCCTTGGAAGTCCAAGTTAAGGGGAGCTCCACCCACCCACCCACCTCTGAACGGCGAACTTCAAATATTGAGTCTTTGTAAGTTTACAGGGCGCCTGTGTGCGTATTGGGCACTTCCATCATGGCAAGATTGATTGCAAACTCTTTCCTGTCCGCTAATTCTCCTCTTAAATGCTCCCATCTAGAAGACCTTCGGTGGCTGCGTAGCTGAGAAGACCGCGGGTGGATGGCTGTGCAGGGGAGAAGCGGCAGGCAAGGAATTAATTCCATATTATTTTTTTAAAAAGTAACCAGAATCTACTCACGACAACCGCTCAGGAGGACACACAAGGAAAACGAAAGTAACTAAGGTAAACAAGTGGAAGGTGGGGTTCCGCCGCCTATTACGGTAAAAGGAGGGATTTACTCATAGCTTAATCAAAGAGTCCTGGAAAAAAACAAACCCTTCTTTCTTGCCTCTTTATAACTGTCGAAACAAATAAAGTTTGGGGCTAGGAACCTTTTGCTTATTCAGAGACGAGAGGAAAATTGTCCAAGTTTACAACATCCTGCCATTCCCAGGCTAAAACGAACCACTGAAATCAAACGCATCCCTCGACATTGCTTCCTCCCAATGTATGCAAGTCCCGCGCTTGAAGGAAACTCGTTTTCAACCCCTCGGAGTCTTCCACAACCTTTGCAGGAATCGCCAGAAGAAAAACACAGCCTCCCCGTCCGTTCCCTCGGAGCTCTTTACGTAGCCCTCGTCCGGCAGGAGAGGATTTCCCGTCTCCTCCGCCCCCCCCCTTTCCCTCCACCGACGCTCTCTGTAGCTTTCGCCTTGCCCTTTTTGGCCCTTGAAACAGGCAAAGCCGCAATGGAGGGAGTCGCTCCCAGCTTCCGACTGCTCTCCTTGCGGAACTCTTCCTGGGAACCTCAGAGGCCGCTGAAACATCTGGACCACCATATCGTTTGGGCACTAAGCAGATGCCAAAGGCAAATCCTAACCCTGCATATGGGTTAATCTATTACAGTGGTTCTCAACCTTTTTAATGCCGTGACCCCCAACAGGTCGTAAGTCGAGGACTAAACCGGTCATAAGTCCGGCAGGAGAGGATTTCCCGTCTCCTCCGCCCCCCTCCCCTTTCCCTCCACCGACGCTCTCTGTAGCTTTCGGCTTGCCCTTTTTGGCCCTTGAAACAGACAAAGCCGCAATGGAGGGAGTCACTCCCAGCTTCCGACTGCTCTCCTTGCGGAACTCTTCCTGGGAACCTCAGAGGCCGCTGAAACATCTGGACCACCATATCGTTTGGGCACTAAGCAGATGCCAAAGGCAAATCCTAACCCTGCATATGGGTTAATCTATTACAGTGGTTCTCAACCTTTTTAATGCCGCGACCCCCAACAGGTCGTAAGTCGAGGACTAAACCGGTCGTAAGTCGACTACCCAACCGGTCGTAAGTTGAGGACTTTCCCTGCCCAAGAGCGCCGCGCATGTGTGGTTCCGCCCCCTGCGCCGGCCGAGGCATAGCTGGCAAGCGGCAGAGACGGAGCAGGCCGACCACCAGCTGGCCCAGCTCAAGGGAGGTAAGGCACCCACCGGAAAAGGGGGAAAAAAATGGCGGACAATCTTGCTTGGCGACCCCCGTGAAATGGTCGATCGACCCCAAATGGGGTCACGACCCATAGGTTGAGAACCACTGATCTATTATGTTTCCTTTTGTGCTTATTTAAACTGAACATTTGCTTTTGAGTTGACTACTCCGTAATATATAGAGAAATTTCTGCTCTATTGGAGCGTCCTCTAGAGAGTCCTGATCCTCCTATTGCTAGTTTGTATTGGCCTGTGCAATGAACCTCTAGGCAGGGTGTGTGTGTGTGTAGAGCAGGTCGCTTCAACACTATAGTGTTTTGGAAGAGGAATCAGCTTCTGCCCCCCCCCCCCCCAGCTATGCTATTCCCAGATTTCATCTTTTTAAAAAGCTGCTTGCCGTTAACTCTTCTAGATGCCAAGATAATTTTCCTATATTATGATATTGGCTTTTCAGTCTTTAGTTCAACTCCTAGCAGTTCATGTCAAGGGGAAGTTAGATGGGTGTTTCAATCAATGGGATGATAATCAGATGTGTGCGCGCGGCAGTTCCAGTTACCTGACACAATATAATTCTGAAGTTAAGAAGAGGCAAGAGGAAACCTAATTTTTTTTGGGTAAAATAAAAATATGAGTTAAATAATTCCCTAGGGAACATAAATCTGTCAAGAAATTAAGATTATATAGCAACAGTTATCCATGTAAACCATGAGAGAACTGGAAATAAAATTGAATTATGAAAAACACAGACATTTTCAATTTGTGAATAAACCAGGGAAATGGTTATCTTATAAGCTGCAGAGAGGAAGAAAAAAAATGAAAATAGAAGAGGGAGATAATGTATTGATAGTCAATGTGGCTATATAAAAATTATCAATATTTAATATATATAAAGGACATGTTATTCCATTGTAGAAAACAACTGTGTATAAGAAATATACACTGTGTATAGAGTAAAGGAAACAAAGAAAAAGAAAAGATAAAGGCAAACGTTCAGAAAGAAAAGAGAAAAAAAGAAAAAAAAGCTTCCTATTTTCCTTGCAGCAAATATAAACATCATTACAAAACTATCTTACAAAAAAGGTCACTTTTTCCAATTTTTTTCCCTAATTGTCAAAAAGTCTAGCCACAAGTACATTTTATGAGCCCTGATGGTACAGTGGTTAAAGTTCAGTATTGCAGCCAAACTCTGCCCAGTCTGGAGTTTGATCCGGATGGGGCTCAAGGTTGACTCAGCCTCCCATCCATCCGGGGTCAGTAGAGTGAGGACCCAGATTGTTGGGGGCAATATGCAAATAATGCTTCAACATTGTAAACCACCCAAAGAGTGCTGTAAGTGCACCCTTATTCTACAAGGGGAAAAACTACCCAAATATTTTGGCACCCAAGCAAAGCACCAAGTTGTATCTATGATACAAGCCACATCTCCTAGAACCAAACCTTTAGAAAATCTTGCTGTTGTATCACTTCTTGTCTTCTTTCACCTGAAGCCATCTGCTTTACTGTACTATGTGGTGGGGTGGCGGAGACTCTAGTTGGATTAGGCATGTATTGATCTTTACATGACTTAGTTAGCAATGAAAGGGATATCCACTACCCCAGTGATGGCGAACCTTTTAGAGACAGAGTGCCCAAACTGCAACCCAAAACACACTTATGCATCGTCGGGTGCCGGGTGGGTGTGGCCCATTGGGTGGGTGTGGCCCATTGGGTGGGCGTGGCTGCTGTGGTAATGGCAGACGGTGGGACTAAAAAGTTCAATCAATCAATTTCAACTTTGCAAGATCTTTTTTTTCCCTGTGAGAAGTTGAAATTGACTGATTGATTGAACCTTTTTTTTTTTTTGCACTCAGTGGCGGAGGCCTAAAGCGAAAAGGTTTTATAAAACCCAGGTGAAGGCCTAGGACTGGGGCGACGGCGTGCGTGCCCACAGAGAGGGCTCTGAGTGCCGCCTCTGGCACCCGTGCCATAGGTTCGCCACCACTGCACTACCCTATTCAGAAGCACTCTATTAATTCTGTACAAGTTACAGAATGGAACCCTGGATCAAATGAAACCATTCTTTCAATTCATTTGACTCCACTCCATAACACTTACAGCACAATTTTCAGCATGTTAGTTCTCAGCTCCCCTCAGTGTAACTCACCACAAACTCATAAGAAATAGGAAATGGAAATAGAATAGGATTAGAAATATTTATTGGCCATGTATGATTGGACACACAAGGAATTTCTCTCCGGTGCATATGCTCTCAGTGTACATATAAGCAACAAGTGATAAATCATGATCATAATCACAAAATACATTCATCACAATTATAAAACACTTAGTGATAGTCGTAGTATACTAAATAAGTAATCAACATAAATCATACAAGGATACTAAATAAAACAATTAATATAAATTGTAAGATACAGGAAACAATGTTACAGTCATAAGATAAGGAAATAGGTAATAGGAAAAATGAGAAAGATAGTAGTAATACAGCCCTACTAGGTAATTTCACAGTGTTGTGGGAATTAGTTATTTTTGATGTTAGTTGTCCTTTTTAAATCTTGAGATATTATAGAACCTAGAAACTTGAAGGTCTCTACTGTTGATACTTTGTTGTCTAGTATTGTAAGAAGTGGTAGAATAAGAGGGCTTCTCCTAAAATCTACTATCATTTCTACAGCTTGACTGTGTTCAGTTCAAGATTGTTCTGACCCCACCACAAGGCTGGTTGTTCAACTTCCTGTCTGTATGCAGACTCTTTGAACAAAGGAACTGTTAGTGACACAATTTCAACTGAGCCAGATTATATTCAGGATATTGCCTATCAAACCTCAAAAACTGTGCAACATGTACATTTTGTACATTTGTAAAAATCATTGCAGGAGTCAAACTTTTCACCATGTAATACTGGACAAGCAAGCAACAAATCTTCTCTACAATTCCAATTGAGTCTCTTTAGGAATACACAAGGGATGGGCAACTCTGCAACCTTTATGAACTGTAGACTTCAACTCCCAGAATAGCTGAATCTGCCATGCTGGCTCACGGATCCTGGGAGTTGAAGTCCGCAGGTTGTAAAGGGGTCATTATTGCCACCCCCTGCATTTTCCCTCCCTAAAAGTATGAATAGCTTTGATTTTGGAATTGCATGTTTACACAATTGTAAACTCTTCAAGGATGCAGCTAATGAGTGTGTTTACAGCTTCCCATGTTGGAGAAGGGACGATAGTCAAAAAACCAAAAAATGGCAATTTGCATGGAATCTGTGTTTTTGATCAGCTTAAGTGCCCTAACAATATGGATTACTTTTGTTATAGGCAAACTTCTTCTAATCTGTTTTGGGATCACAGTGATTATGCAACCGCTATTACAGGTAGTTCTCCATTTACAACCAGTCATTTAGTGACCATTCAGAGCTACAACGTAACTGAAAAAAATTGACTCATGACCAGTCTTCACACACAGCAGCATCCCCACGTTCATTATGATCAAAACTCAGGTGCTTGGCAACCAGCACGTATGTATGACAGCATGCCAGGCTCAGTGATTGCTGTTTGTGACCTTCCCAGCTGGCTTTTAAGAAGTGAATGCGGGAAACCAAATTCGCTTAATGATCACGAGAGTCACTTAACAACCAGAATAATTTACTTAACAACAGTGGCAAAACAGGTCATAAATAGGGCACAATTCACTTAACTGCCTCATTTAGCTATGGACGTTCTGGTCCAAATTGCAGTCATAAGTCGAGAACTACAGGTATTGTGTCAATGATATGTTTTATTAATAGTTTGTGTTTTAATTTTAGTAGTTGTTTTTCTTTTCTGTAACATCAGATCTCCTACTTAATTCCATATTTGTCATTAAAAACCCCCCCATCTAGAATATGAACAGAAGTGTAATAAACAGCTTCCATCATCCAGTGTAGGAAATCTACTTCGTCATAAATACGCTGATGATTTGCAGCACAAATTCTTCTTCTTGGGAAGTGTTCTAGCTATTAAGTAAACTAGAAGAACTTTTAAATTTGCCACCATTTAATTTGGTGTTTAAAGGTTGTAATTGAAAAACAAACAAAGAAGCTGGAGGACAAAACAAGGTAACACATTGCTTCTCCTGAAACCTTTTCTGCAACACTTCTCACATTTCCTTCTTGTTTTACTGAGATTTGGTAACCACGTTATCATAGGTCGGTGGAGGAGGAGAAGGATTTAGTTCAGTTGTGCCTGCTCCATCTCCAATGACTTGGTAAGGCACAAAAAGCATGGTTGGCTGTAACAGAAAAGAACAGTCAATACAAAACATACTCAGGGAGGCACCTATTACTCTGGGTAGGAGGAAAAGATTCTCCAGTTGTGTGTTGTTAACTGTGATGCTGCCAGTCTCACCAACAGGCTGTAATCCTTGATAGCCCAAAGTCCGGACAGATAATTCTTTAAAACGATAAATTAACACGCAAATGATTTAGGGCCTGGGCATTTAAGTGACTTTTCCTGATCGAATCTGCCAGCTGTTCTCTGTATGGAATAGATGGCCTTCTGAAATCTGGATGGTACCAACTGGGATGCTCCCCTGGAAAATGGTAAGTGGTAAGAGAAGTGAACTGGCTTCTCCTAAGGACCTTTGGGGAATGATTTTATTTTGTGCATTAGTTTTTATTGCAGTTATATATTGCTTATATTTTATGTTACTGTATTTGTACCGTTACTGAGTTGTTGTAAACCTCCTAGGGCAGTGATGGTGAACCTTTTAGAGACCGAGTGCCCAAACTGCAACCCAAAACCCACTTATGTATCGTTGGATGCCGGGTGGATGTGGGCGTGGCCCCTTGGGTGGACGTGGCTGTGGTGGTAACGGCAGACTGGCTGGGACTAAAAAGTTCAATCAATCAATTCCAACTTTGCGAGATCTTTTTTTTCCCCGTGAGAAGTTGAAATTGATTGATTGATCCTTTTTTTTTTTTGCACACAGCGGCGGAGGCCTAAAGTGAAAAGGTTTTATAAAACCCAGCTGAAGGCCTAGGACTGGGGCGACAGTGCACATGCCCACAGAGAGGGCTCTGCGTGCCACCTGTGGCACTCGTGCCATAGATTCGCCACCATGATCCTAGGGTCCAGCTTAATTTAGGAGCATATAAATAAATAATATTGTCATGATTTATTCACAAAAGACATCAGATTATTAACTTATTTTAACAATTTGAAGGCACGAAGAAGATGCATTTCCCTCCAAGGCAGGTTATTTTTTGGTTTCTGAAATTGCTTCAACTGACAGTTGTTCTGAACAGATATAGGTGCCAATAAAGGAGAATATTTGTAGCACACGGTTGAAATCAGGGTAACCTGATGCTCTCTGAGCTTGGTTGTTCTTTTGCAGATGTTTTACTGCCCAAATAATAAACCTGCACTGAAGATGTTATCTAATTTGAGTAATGAAACATCTGCAAGAAAGCAACCAAGCTAGAGAGCACCAAGGCCTTCAAGACAGGCATCTCTGCATGCTGATTTAATTGCTTACAATATTTTTAGAGTTCTTCTGTTTTGTCAGGTCCAACCATATTCACCCCTTTCAGTCTTCATTCTCTCCCATTTTCTCCCTCACAAATTAATCTATTCTAAAGCATTTCTGAAAGGTTGAGAGTATGTTTGTTATTGGTACAAAAGGAAGCCAATTGTCGCTTCTGCCAAACAAGGGACAGACGTGGCTTTCTGAGCCGCCACAGAACTTGCCAATGCAGAATGGAGGCACTTGGTTGGCAATTCAGTTGTTTTCAAATGGTTTTTTCAAAAGCCTTTGTAGCTCTGTTAGAATCCCTTTATTACCACATCTACATTTGGAGATCTTAGATAGCATAGGGTAGTCATGTATTCAGCTGTTGGTCTGAGACTTAAAAATAATGTTATTTTTTTCAAAATGAAAAAAAAAATCTCACTTTTTAAAAAAACTGATAGCATTGCGAAAAAATGTGACCAAGTGACAGATATTTTAAATTAATATAATAACACCACTAAAGTAAATATATTTAGAACTGAGCCTTCTAAAATAGAGACATGAACTTCTGCATCACTGAATTAAAAAGAGACAACATAAATGTGTTGTATTGATGACATTCCCTCTCTAGCAAAAGAGAAGCTGGGGAAAATTCATGTCATCTAATTATTCATATGCTGAAGCAAATAGCCACAGGGTGTTGGATCAAAATTCAAACCTCTCCTAGTTATAAAGCTTGCTGGGTAACCTGAGCAGCCAATCTCACCTATTCTTCAGAGTAATAGCAAAGAAACAAGCAAAAGGTCGGGTTAGGTGGAGTGTAAATATAAAGAAGAAAAATGGACAATCTATTTAACTTTTTTAACAATAAAAACAACTAAAGCTATTATCGAAGTATCATATATTTACCTGGGCATCAGAACAGCAAGTTGCCTGGCACCCAAAGTGTGCAAGTGAAACAGCGATGCAAAATTCCAGCAGGCTGAACAAGAGCAGCAGACTGGAGAAGCCATAACTGACATTCTCTATAGTTGTAATCTGGTGAGAAATTAATGTAGAGGTACGTATTTTATTTTATGTGCTACAATATGAAAACAGACTCCCAGCTGCTTCCTGGGAGGAACAATTGTATTGGGAAAAACAGAGACAGTGTATAGGTAATCCTCGACTTACAACCACAATTGGGACCAGAATTTCCACTGTTAAGCAAGGCAGTTGTTAACTGAGTCAAGCATAATTGTATCTTTTTGCCACTGTTGTTAAGCAAATTGCTGCAATTAAGGGAATCCTATGGTTGTTAAGTGAAGTTTTAATTAGGTGACTGTGGGGACGGTCATACATGCGAGGAGTGGTCATAGCTTTGAATGTCACTGAAACTTTGAATGGTCGCTAAATGAATAGTTGTTCATTCAATTAAAGACTGCCTGTACAGCCTGTGTGATATGAGAAAGCCACACCAGGAAACTTTAGCACCTCTTATGCTTTGCAGGATTCTGAAGGGAAATTCCAGATAACACTGAGAATCAAAGGAGGATCGATCATATTTCAGATCCACACATCAAGTTAAATCATTGCGCAGTAGCACGTATTTCACCTGAGCCTTGTTTCTTCTTTACGCACCACAGAAAGCTGCTCATGTAGGATGAAGCAGAGAAGAAGAATCCAACGCTCGGTCTAAATCATTAGTTTTGCCGATGCAGAAATTCTCAGCTCTCCTGACCAAACAGGCTGAAGGACATTGTTCAAGGTGGCAGTAGAGTTAGCAGGCCAGATTGGAGCTTTTGTAGGAATGTGGAATTTGGAGGCCCCGGGTCAAGACCACGGTAAGGACATCCCATAATAATGTCAAAGGTTCCCTCCAAGTTGTAAAGGCCATAGTATGATGTACATTACTTTATCATTCTTATTCTTATGTTCTAAGGGTATTTAAGTCGTAATCTTTCTTACTTCTAGGCTCTTTGGCATTCTGCTGGCCAAGTGACCAGTGGTCACTCTAGCTTTGTATGTCAGTGAAAGATGCTCTGTTTTATCTTCAGTCCCTCTGCTTCCTTATTTAAAGGGACATGTTCCCCAAAACAAGGTATTCAGGTTATGATGACTCAAACACAGTTGAACACTTTGGGTGCATGTTCTCCTGAATTACACCAAGTGTCATAAGGGACTGAACCAAAAGCAGTTAAGGCAGAAACTGGCTAGTCCAAGATGAAAAGTGACAGGCCTCCCCCTGTCCTAACATATCCAGTCTTGGGTGAAGGGAAATAGATTTTATACACCTTGAGGCTGTTGTTGGATGGGGTCAGAATAAGAGGAGAGGAAAAGACTAGTTTTATACTAGTACAGCTAATGATGACTTAAGGCTTCGAATCTTACTCATGGTCTGAGGATAAGGTAAAAGTAACCTCATGGGAAAATTGAGAAAATTGGCATTAACAGATTATGGTTAAGGGCAACAATGTGATTTAGATTCAGTCAGTCTAAGATATATTGTTTCCCTTCATCAATAAGGATGCAGCTAGATCTATTTTATTTACCCAACTTCTTTCCAATCATCTGTTAGATTGAAAAGGGGAAAAACCCTGGATGTGATACTACTATAATTTAACACTCATAAGAAAACAAAGGACGGGACTTTACAAAATAGTAAAATATCAAGCTGTTGATCCCAGTTATTGGCATGGTTCTAAACTGTCCACACTTCAGAACTTATTTAAATTTCAGTTTTCTAAAACTCGTGTGGCAAATGCAAAGAAGGGATGAGGATGTGGGGGTGGCAGGAAAACCTGGTATACATGTACAGCTGTATTCTGTTCTATATCAAATTTTCAAACAATCTAAGCCAACAACCAAATTTTTACACTCTACAGAGAAATAGTCAAAAGGTATGTCTAAAACACATTTACCATTTTTTTTAAAAAAAGAAATCTATCCAACTCCCCACTCCCCAAAAAAAACACTGGAAAAGAAAGAAGATATCTAAAAGATCCTACACACTTTGTTCCTCAATGACCAGAAGATTTCAAACAAAACTTAAAGGGTCTGGGATATCTCTCCTGTATATATACTCTCCTTCTGGATTCTACACATGAAGCCAAAATTTAAGAACAGATTGGTTTACTTACGTCTAAATCTTCAGTGTTATTTATATAGATATGCCTAAAATTAGGACTATTGAAGATCAGCTCACATAGATACAGGATGATACCAACTACTGCCATTATAGCACTTGTGATGTTCAATCCTACACTGGATTTAACCTGAAACAGAAATGCAGCAGAAAGAGAGAAATTACAATTATGGTGTCAGCATAAGTCTTATTAAATGCAGAGCATAAAAACAATTAGCCCCAACTATGGTAAAAACAGTGACAGAGAATTCAATGTATGTTTATGTGTTTTTTTAAATGTTTTATTGATTTTTTTAACATAATCACCTTATTATTTGAATAAATAACAATTAAATATAGATGTTTTTCTAATATTTCTGCAAATAATAACCACATGAATATAAATATTCTTTTCTAACTGATCACCTTGATTGCCTTGTCATAGATCCTATTTACAAAATTCTTATTTAAATTTGTTTTCCCCACAATATTAAAAACATTCTTACTGGTTAAGATTTTCTCAAAATTAATTACACTTAAGTATTTAAGTTTTTTTCCTCATACAGGCCATTCTAACACTTTTACATTTCTCATACCTTAAAAAAAAAAAGAGAGAGAGAGAGAGGCTAGTGTATATTTATATCTAAAATGTTTCTCTTCTTTTTAACCATATTCAAACATATGTTTAATCTTTAAATGTTCCATTTAATAAATCTAATCTTTTAGATCTATTCAAAACATTTTTATCCATTGAAATTTTCTCAAGATCAATTACACTTAAGTATCTAAAACATTTCCTTTATATAAACCATCCCAACATTTTTATATTTCTCATGTCAAAAAACAAAACACAAAGGAAAATAGAAAGAAAAAATACTATGTTATTTGAGGGGCTCATCCCTCTTAAACTAAAATTCATTTATATCCAAAATCTTTCCATTTCTTTAACCATATTAAAACAGATATTTAATTTTTAAATATTCCCTCTGATAAATTCCATCATCTAATTTCTTAATTCTCACTTTGGCCTTCCCCCCCCAAACATTTTTCCTGATCAATATGCTCTGCTGAATCAAATAATCTTCCCATAGTCTTAATGGATGTTGTTGTAGGTACAAAAGGCAAATCAGGTTAAGATATTTTTATAGGAAGGTTTCGCCCTTTCCTAATCATTGAAAATCTTTTCCTTTCTTTCTCTCTTTATTTCTCTTATCATTTTTTGTCTCTCAAGTTCTCGTACTTCTGGCAGCTCTGTAATCCATTTTGTCAAATCTTTTTTCTTGGCCTCAGACTTATTTTGTAATCTTAGAGTGTAAGTTATCTTTTCCAAGTCCAATATTTCCTGCAAGTTTTTTCCCACCTGGCTTAAGTCATACTTCTTTCTATTGTTAGGTTTCATCTTTAAATGTCTTTCCTCTGGTTTATATTCAGTTGTCTGTTTTATCTGCTTGCTCTCTAGTTTTATTTCTGAGAGATTTTTTGTTGTCAAGTTAAATTGGAGATGTATTCATTTATATTTTCAAAGTTATTTTTAATTTCCTCGTGGTTTGAGATAATTGTTGTTTGAATAAGTTGCAACATAGCATATATCTCCTCCTGGAAAGTATTTTTTCTTGGTATATTCTTCCTGCAGATCTCTGGTTTTCCATGATAGCCAAAAATCAGGATTTCCTTTCTCTGCGGACAGCTTTAGAGTCACAGATGAATAGGTATTTATAATCCAGAAAGGTCAATTTTTTTTCCTCTAAAGTTTATAATTCTCCCTGTCAAGCCTCTGTGGACTCGACACTGACGGGAGGGGAAAGGGAGCGAGAACAGCGTCTAGGGCGTCCTGGTTTGGCGGAGGCCAGCGACCAAGGGCGACAGCCTTTCCCTCTCCCGTTACCTGGACTGTCGACGGGCAGAGCCTAGCAGCGTGGCCATCGGCTCAGCGGTCATCCTGCTGAACAGCTGACCTTTTCCGCGGCCAGCCCGCCAAACATCTGTTCGGCGCAGGGAAGCAACAGGATGCCGGAAGCTTGCAGCGCGGCCTGATGAGCAGCTGATCGGCAGATCAGCTGCAGCACGTTCTGCCTGGCTACTTTTATCACCTCGCATACCGGATGCTGGTTAGGTGGGTGGGGGGTGGGGCCCGGCTGGGAAATGTATATGTAAGGTGCTGGGAGGTGACTGCTTCCAGCGCTGACTTTGCTTGTTGTTTATATGACTAAATGCATGCCAGAAGTTCCGTGATTAAATCTAACCACCTGTGAACTCACCAACTCGTGTCTTCTTGGAGCCAGGCGTGTGGTAAGGACTCCTGACACTCGCTTTGTAGGTAGCCTAAAATGTTTTCTTTTTTTGTCACAGCTGTTCTCTGTTATTAAGACATTGAAGGTCACCAAAACAAGTTATATTTTCCTGGGCTTTGCCAGTTCCTCTATTGGAGCAACTACTGTTGTATATTTTCATCCACCACTAGATGTCAGCACCAGTTCATTTTTCAGTTTTCAAAATAAACAATTGTTTTCTTCTATTTTCATGATTTAAAAGGGAAATCTTAACAAATTCCACCAATTTCAAACATATCCAGATTTAGGTTTATATTCATTTCATTTCAGCATATTTCTGTCCCCCCTAAAAAGTTTAATTTGCCACTTCTGTCAGTAGGAAGGTGGGGCAAAGATCCCTCTCTTTTTCACTTTCAGAGGCTTTTTGCTTCATGGGTTGTTGTTTTTTTCCCCAGGAAGTCAATTATCAAGTAGAAGAGAGAAAATCACTGTTCTTACTCGGTTCCAAGCATGTTGTTTACAGTCAGCTTAAAATAGTGCTTTTGGGCTACAGCTGCTTGTAGCTTGGGCTAGACTCTGAAGTTAAGCTAGCCTTTCTCCTGCTGGTTTCTGGAGGGCTTTTCCCAGACCGATAGGATCGACCATCTCTCCGTGATCGACGGGATTTCCCTCCTTCTTTGTTGCCTCTCCAGGGCGACTTCAGGCCCATTTAGGGTCCCCTAACAGGCAGAAATTGGCCGTAGAGTGCAGAGCACCACGATCCCTCGGCTGCTGAGCTACTGCACAAAACCGGAAGCATGTATGTGTATGTTTAATGACAAGTAACCAGTCAGTGGTGAAACCAGGCAACAGCCACTAAAATCATAGGTATCAAACAGCAGCAACAATAGGGTTTTCCACAAATGAAAGGCAAATACCACAATTCATTTGAAGGCTTTTCTAACACTGTCAAATTCCTTCTCTCTGTTTCTGGATGTGAGCCTCTATTGAAGGCCAGGTGGTTAACAGTGACAGGAAAACTGGTAAGGTTTATTCACCCAATAACATTCTGGTAAAGAAAGAAATCCCACACTTTTTATTCTAGGACACAATGCACTCTAAGCATTAAATGTCAATGTTAAATGCTCTTCTAGCTATACAACATTACAGAGAGGCAACTAGAGAGATGGGAATGGAGAAACCCTTGGAATCATTTGTGAGAATTCTGAACATTCAAAAATTGCTCTGTTTTTAGTTCTCCCCTGTCAGGAATGTAGTATCTTTCTATCAAGATGGTTGTTTTTCTTCTCTTGAATCCACACTATATTCCTTTACAAGACAAACCATTTCTGTGTTGCCCTGAACACTTTAAACCAAGGAGAAACAGGAGAGAAGAAAGCAAGCTCTTTGCAGGAGGGCTACCATCAATTCTCTCCTCTCTTTAATTCCCAGGATGAGACCCACACTTGTTCCATACTTTTACGCCTAATACACTGAGCTTCTTTCTAATGTTGCTTCCATGTAGGACTATTGCTGAAAAAGGAACCTCTGTCAACGTGGAGGAGGAGAAGGAGGAGGCGGCATGTTGGCGGTCTGGTTCAAGACTAGAGAATGCAAGGACTAAGGAAGCTCTAGTAGAAGAAGCACCCACGTCATGGTCATTGACTCTCTCAGGCTTCTCTCATTTTCGTCATGGTACTGACAGGACCTGCAGTGTTGCAGGTTGCACCTCAGGAAGGGAACTTGGGAAGAAGCCCATCGCAAAATGGGGACCAGGGGAGGCTCCAATTCTGGATGGTTGAACATTCTCTATTTGTGACATAGAACTTTCAATGGAAGCAAAGCTTGGGAGCAAAAGTTGATCAAAGAAGGGGGAGGTTAGTTTGCTTTTCTTTCCCAAATGTTGATTTAAGCCTGAGCAGTATCTGAAGACTATATAAAGAGTGCTAAGTGATTATGAAGAAACAACATAAAAGAAATTCAAATGCTATATAGCTTTCTCACCAAACCACGATTTGGACGGTTCACAGCTGCTACACAAAGTGATCCAGAAGAAATGAACTATTGGAAAAAGAAACAGAAAAACATTGACTTTAGTACAATCTGGCCCCCATGAGAAGCCAGGGAGGCTCCAATGCAAACAGAATTTTTATAGGTATCTGTTAGCCATTAATACCATGGTGCATGACTGAATAGAAATTTGCACATACTTACAAATATCCCTCCCCAAAAGGGGTAACATCCAATTACAGACAAGAAAAGGTAGTAAAAGGGATACAAAGTGAGACAAATTGCGACAGCTCCAAAGCCAATGTGGATCAACCCAATCATGATCTGGATGGCCTACGGAAGGAAAACACACAAAATACGAAAAATTAGTTCTCTGAATCTGAGAAAGAGAAACTTTCTAATTTGTTAGCACCCCTGGAAAAGCATCACTTTCTATCCCTCTTTGAAAGGTCCATGAAACGGGTTGGGGCTTCTAAGCTTCCAGGGTAGGTGTTGACCCAAGGCCTGGTTTCCTATGGTGAAATATTTCAAATGGGGGGAAAGGGACAGTTTGAGCCACCATTGTCACTATGTACTGGACATTTCCTCCAGATTATGATCTAGTTTCACCTACAGTGAGGCTGCTCTTGTCAGGAAGAAGATCAGTAAGAATATTAAGATGGGCCTTTGAGAGAGGAATGTCACTTCTCTCATTACAGACTCCTCTGCAAGAAGAGCATGGTCATAAATACAAAGCGACTTCAAACGGCTCGGGCTGGAGCCAATCTATGACCAAGTTCTTCTGGAGAAAAGCCCAAGAGTTGCACTTCTCAGAGGGAAGGGGAAAAAAGAGATCTGGCTGAGCTCCACTTTTTCATTTAAAGAGCAAAGCAAAGGAATGGATGTCTGAGTCAGAATGTTTTGTAGAAACACAAAATAAACTACCAGGAAGAGCAGAGATTTCTGGAGTATATTACAGAACCAGACAATAGCCAAGCCAAGTTCCAGAACTTCAACATGGGGCTCACAGGTCTTAATGGACTTCAAACAGGCATATAGCAAAGCATGCGTACCCCAAGCACTTTGGCCTCAGCACTGAGGAATCTCTCCATAGGACCCTTCTGGGAGACTTGTTGAGGAGCACTGGTGGAAATTCCAAGTTGCTGAGCTACATACTGAGGATATGGAGTTGATCCAGATGCCTGAAGAGCAACACTGGGCAATCCAGGGGCCATTTGGATTATGTTCGCTCCATTAGAGGGGATGACAACTATGGATCTAGTAGCCATGCTTGCTGGAAGTGTTGCCACAACTCAGTTACCTGCAAACAAACAAGTGAAGAAAGTTAATGTCTTCACACCAAGGAGGCAAAGCCTGGTTCTTCTCATTAATCTCACTTTATGAGATAACATTTGCCTGTAGTAAAACTGAAGATTATTGCCAGAAGGCTTCAAGGAGCCACATACAACTTTCTCAGGGATAAAAATATTTCCTTTCCCCACCATTCAGCTGGAACCAAAGAAATTTCTTTGTTGAGAAGTGAAATGTTTTCAAGGGAAAAAAAAAAACTCCAGTTGCCTTTTGAAAAGCACCTGTGGGACAACCATGGCCTGGAAGATTGAGAATCTCCATAGACATCAGGGAGAAAAAGTTAATGAGAACATAGTGAACCTGTTTATTATTATGACCCAGGGGGTCAAGGCAAAGCAGCCTCTAGAGAGTTCTTTATTTCTCTTAGCAAATATTCCAGCCAATGGCCCTCCTACAACCGGTAAGTCTTCACCCTCCGTATAATCCTCCCCCCCTTATATGTACCTTAGGAGCATGTGGTGGGGGGATAGATAACAACACACGCACAAAGGGAGAGAGTGGAGGAAGGGAAGGGAAGCAAGTCGCAACTGCGAAACATTTGCAGACGACACCAAGCTGGCAGGAATAGCCAACACTCCAGAAGACAGGCTTAAGATACAGAAGGATCTGGACAGACTTGAACACTGGGCACTATCTAACAAAATGAAATTCAATGGTGAAAAAAGCAAGGTTCTACATTTAGGCAAGAAAAACCAATTGCACAAGTACAGCATAGGTGGCACCTTGCTCAATAG
>NW_015387475.1:22671-24232 GCF_001527695.2 Protobothrops mucrosquamatus | reverse complement strand
AGGAGAAACTTCCTGACAGTGAGAACAATTAACCAGTGGAACAACCTGCCTCCAGAAGCGATGAATGCTCCAACACTGGAAGTTTTTAAGAAGAGACTGGACAGCCATTTGTCCGAAATGGTATAGGGTTTCCTGCCTGAGCAGGGGGTTGGACTAGATGACCTTCAAGGTCCCTTCCAACTTTACTATTATTATTATTTTAAATCCAAATTTCTTTTTCTGACAAAGAGTTAAAGAATTAAATTGGGAGACTAAGATGGCCATTTCAAGCTCGTTCTGCTCTCATCGGTTAGCCATACCCTTTAACTCTTTGTCAGAAAAAGAAATTTGGATTTAAAATGTTTCGCAGTTGCAACTTGAGCCTGCTTAACGCCCCCAGTTGGGGGGCTGCAAGGCAAAAGATATTGTAAAAAATAAAACTGCAGTATAGCAGTTAAAAATGTCAAGGTGTAATCAATCAGACCGGTCTGTCTGAAAAACTTCCTGTATATACTCCCTTGACTCAGCTGGCAAAGAGGGGAGGAAAGCCTGTGACTTGGTGGTTAAATCACTACCTAGTATGTAAACTGCCCAGGTTCGAATCCCATAAAGGGTATGGCTAACTGATGAGAGCAGAACAAGCTTGAAATGGCCATCTTAGTCTCCCAATTTAATTCTTTAACTCTTTGTCAGAAAAAGAAATTTGGATCCCAGGGTGAACTAGAAATTCAGGTTAATGAGGGCAGATATGATATTGTTGCCATAACGGAAACATGGTGGGACGAAACCCACAAATGGAACACACAGCTAGAGGGATTTAAATTATTTAAAGCGGTGAATGCTCCAACACTGGAAGTTTTTAAGAAGAGACTGGACAGCCATTTGTCCGAAATGGTATAGGGTTTCCTGCCTGAGCAGGGGGTTGGACTAGATGACCTTCAATAGTAAAGTAATAACTTTACTATTATTATTATTATTATTAAAAGAAACAGACCAAATAAAAGAGGAGGTGGAGTTTCTCTCTATATAAGAAATAACTACATCTCTACAGAAATAGAACACAACAATGATGAAAACTGTCCTGAATGCATATGGGTCAATATAAAAGGGGGGGGGAACGACATTGCCATAGGTGTATACTATAGGCCACCCAACCAAACACAGGAAATAGATGAACTTTTTGCTAATCAGCTAACTAAGGTATGTAGGAAGCACATCACAATAGTAATGGGGGACTTTAACTACCCTGACATCAACTGGGAGACAAACTCTGCACCAAGTGGAAGATCAAACAGATTCCTGACAAACCTAGCAGATAACTTTGTCTCCCAAAAAGTAGAGAAGGGAACTAGGGGATTAGCCATTTTGGTCCTAATTCTCACTAACAGAGATGAAATGATAGAAGGTGTTGAAGCCATAGGAACCCTGGGAGGAAGTGATCATGCAATATTGGAATTCAACATTATGGAAGCACAAGCAATAGAACACAGTCAAACTAGAGTCTTGGACTTCAAGAGAGCTAATTTCAATAAACTTAGAGAGGGTTTGGGAAGGATTCCATGGACGAGAATCCTCCAGGGGA
>NW_015387475.1:0-20999 GCF_001527695.2 Protobothrops mucrosquamatus | reverse complement strand
TGTACAGGTATAGTATAGGGGGTACCTTGCTCAATAGTAGTAACTGTGAGAGGGATCTCGGAGTCCTAGTGGACAATCACTTAAATATGAGCCAGCAGTGTGCTGCAGCTGCCAAAAAAGCCAACACAGTGCTGGGCTGCATTAACAGAGGGATAGAATCAAGATCATGTGAAGTATTAATACCACTTTACAATGCCTTGGTAAGACCACACTTGGAATACTGCATCCAGTTTTGGTCACCACAATGTAAAAAAGATGCTGAGACTCTAGAAAGAGTAAAGAGAAGAGCAACAAAGATGACTAGGGGACTGGAGGCTAAAACATGTAAGGAACAGTTGCTGGAATTGGGTATGTCTAGTTTAACAAAGAGAAGGACGAGGGGGGACATGATAGCAGTGTTCCAATAGCGGTGAATGCTCCAACACTGGAAGTTTTTAAGAAAAGACTGGACAGCCATTTGTCCGAAATGGTATAGGGTTTCCTGCCTGAGCAGGGGGTTGGACTAGATGTCCTCCAAGGTCCCTTCCAACTTTATTATTATTATCATCATCATCATCATCATCATCATCATCATTACTACTACTACTACTACTACTACTATTACTACTATCATCAAAATAAAAGTTGTTTGCTTGTTGAAACCTCGGCTCAGGAGTTTCTTTGGCTCTTTTTAATTCCTGAGTAATGCTGGGGCAATTGTGAGGCTAAGTGGAAAACCTTACAGTACAAAATCAGGAGGGGATCAAATAATTTTTCCCTCACTGTAATAACTCTCCAGATGTTTAAAACCCTGACCCAATGGCCCAAATTAATCCCACGGTTTGTACAGACCTCAGGAGGAAGCTACTTCCTTCCTGATTTGCTTCCCTCTTGGAAGTCCAAGTTAAGGGGAGCTCCACCCACCCACCTTTGAACAGCGAACTTCAAATATTGAGTCTTTGTAAGTTTACAGGGCGCCTGTGTGCGTATTGGGCACTTCCATCATGGCAACATTGATTGCAAACTCTTTCCTGTCCGCTAATTCTCCTCTTAAATGCTCCCATCTAGAAGACCTTCGGTGGCTGCGTGGCTGAGAAGACCGCGGGTGGATGGCTGTGCAGGGGAGAAGCGACAGGCAAAGAATTAATTCCATATTATTTTTTAAAAAAGTAATCAGAATCTACTCACGACAACCGATCAAGACGACACACAAGGAAAACGAAATTAACTTAAGGGAAACAAGTGGAGGGCGGGGTTCCGCCGCCTATTACGGTAAAAGGAGGGATTTACTCATAGCTTAATCGAGGGGTCCTGGAAAAACATCTTTTTCCTGTTTAACTGTTGCAACAAATAACAGTTTGGGGCCAGGAATCTTCTGTTTATTCAGAAATGAGAGGAAAATTATCCAAGTTTACAACATCCTGCTTTTCCCAGGCTAAAACGAATCACTGAAACCAAACGCATCCCTCTAATCTTTCGCTTCCTCCCAAAGTACGCAAGTCCCGCGCTCGAAGGAAGTCGTTTTTAACCCCTCGGAGTCTTCTACAACCTTTGCAGGAATCGCTAGAAAGAGAAACAAGAGGATGCACACTGTGATCACAGCCTCCGCGTCCGTTCCCCCTTCTGTCTCCCGGACCTCTTTAAGTAGACCTCGTGAGCGGAGAAGATCCCCTTTCCCTCCACCGACGCTCTCCGTAGCTTTCGGCTTACTCTTTTTGGCCCTTGAACAGGCAAAGCCGCAATGGAGGGAGTCGGTCGCAGCCTCCGACTGCTCTTCTTGCGGAACTCTCCTTGGGAACCTCAGAGACCGCTGAAACGCCTGGACCACCATATCGTTTGGGCACTAAGCAGATGCCAAAGGCAAATCCTCTCCGTGCATTGGCAAAGTTAGCACATGGGTTAATCTATTATGTTTCCTAATGCACTTATTTAAACTGAGCATTTGCTTTTGAGTTGACTACTGTTGGAGAGTCCCCCATTCTTTCAGAGTGCATGTTACACGGAAGCGCCCTCTAGAGTCCTGATCCTCCTATTGCTAGTTCGTATAGGCCTGTGCCACAAACTTCTACGCGGGGTGTGTGTGTAGAGTAGGTCGCTTCAACGCTATAGTGTTTTGGAAAGGGAGACAGCTTCTGCCCCCTTCCCCCCCCCCCATGAGCTATGTTATTCCCAGATTTTAAAAAGCTGCTTGCTGTTATCTCTTTCAGATGCCAAGATAATTTCCCTATATTATAATATTGGCTTTTCAGTCTTGTTTAGTTCAACAGTTCATGTCAAGGGGAAATTGGACAGGTGTTTCAATCAATGGGACGATAATCAAGTGTGAGCGTGGCAGGTCCAGTTACCTGACATAATATAGTTCTGAAGTTAAGAAGAGGCAAGAGGAAATCACAGTATAAGCTGCAAAGAGAGAAAAAGAAAATATAACAGGGAGATAATGTATTGGTGGACAATGTGGCTATATAAGAAAATTATCAATATTTAATTTATATAAAGGACATGTTATTCCACTAGAGAAGACAACTGAGTAACAGAAATACTAATACACAGTAAAGAAAACAAAGAAAAAGAAAAAAAGATAAAGGCAAAACTGCAGAAAGAAAAGAGAAAAAAAGAAAAAAAAGCTTCCTATTTTCCTTCTGGAAAAGATAATCAAACAACGAATCAGCGAACACCTAGAGGCAAACAAAGTCATTACTAAAAGCCAACATGGCTTTGTCAAAAACAGATCATGCCAGACAAATCTTATTGCATTCTTTAACCAAGTAACAAAATTAGTGGATCAGAGGAATGCTGTGGATATAATTTACTTGGACTTCAGTAAGGCATTTGATAAAGTGGATCACAACCTACTACTTGAGAAGATAGAAAAATGTGGGTTAGACAGCATCATCACCAGATGGATCCGTAGCTGGCTGACTGGCCGTACTCAGTGTGTGGTCCTCAATGGAATCACATCTACATGGAGGGAAGTGTGTAGTGGGGTGCCCCAGGGCTCTGTTCTGGGCCCAGTGCTCTTCAACATCTTCATCAACGATTTGGACGAGGGGATAGATGGGGAAATCATCAAATTTGCAGATGATACTAAGCTGGCAGGAATAGCCAACACTCCAGAAGACAGGGTTAGGATACAGGAGGATCTGGACAGACTTGAACACTGGGCGCTATCTAACAAAATGAAATTCAATGGTGAAAAAATTAAGGTTCTACATTTAGGCAAGAAAAACCAAATGTACAGGTATAGTATAAGGGGTACTTTGCTCAATAGTAGTAACTGTGAGAGGGACCTCGGAGTCCGAGTGGACAATCACTTAAATATGAGCTAGCAGTGTGCTGCAGCTGCCAAAGAAGCCAACACAGTGCTGGGCTGCATTAACAGAGGGATAGAATCAAGATCACGTGAAGTATTAATACCACTTTACAATGCCTTAGTAAGGCCACACTTGGAATACTGCATCCAGTTTTGGTCACCACGATGTAAAAAAGATGCTGAGACTCTAGAAAGAGTACAGAGAAGAGCAACAAAGATGATCAGGGGACTGGAGGCCAAAGCATATAAGGAAAGGCTGCTGGAATTGGGTATGTCTAGTTTAATGAAGAGAAGGATGAGGGGGGACATGATAGCAGTATTCCAATATCTCAGGGGCTGCACAAAGAAGAGGGAGTCAAGCTATTTTCCAAGGCGCCTGAAGGCAGGACAAGAAGCAATGGATGGAAACTAATCAAGGAGAGAAGCAACCTAGAATTAAGGAGAAACTTCCTGACAGTTAGAACAATTAACCAGTGGAACAACCTGCCTCCAGAAGTGGTGAATGCTCCAACACTGGAAGTTTTTAAGAAGAGACTGGACAGCCATTTGTCTGAAATGGTATAAGGTTTCCTCCCTGAGCAGGGGGTTGGACTAGATGACCTCCAAGGTCCCAACTTTATTATTATTATTATTATTATTATTATTATTATTATTATTATTATTATTATAAACATCATTACAAAATTATCTTACAAAAAAGGTCACTTTTTCCTATTTTTTTTTCTAATTGTCAAAAAGTCTAGTCACAAGTACATTTTACGAGTCCTGATGGTACAATGGTTAAAGTTCAGTATTGCAGCCAAACTCTGCCCACAGTCTGGAGTTTGATCCCAATGGGGCTCAAGGTTGACTCAGCCTCCCATCCATCCGGGGTCAGTAGAGTGAGGACCCAGATTGTTGGGGGCAATATTCAAATAATGCTTCAACATTGTAAACCACCCAAAGTGTGCTGTAAAGCATTAAGGGACGTGGTATACTTCTCAACTTACAACCACAATTGAGCCCAACATTTTTGTTGTTAAGTGAGACATTTGTTAAGTGCTTTCCCCCCACTTTGCGACCTTTCTTGTCACCATTGTTAAGAGAATTACTGCAGTTGTGAAGCTAGTAACACGGTTGTGAAGTGAATCCAGCTTCCCCATTGACTTTGCTGGTCAGAAAGTCACAAAAGGGATCACATGACCCAGAGACACTGCAACCGTCATAAATATGAGTCAGTTGCCAAAAGTGTGAATTTTGATCACATGACCGTGGGGATGCTGCAACGCCCATAAGCATGAAAAATGGTCATAAGTCACTATTTCAGTGCCGTTGTCGGTCACTAAATGAACTGTTGTAAGTTGAGGACTAAATGCTATTGCTAATGCTATTTTTTCTGTTTCATGTAAAAAGTCTCTAAGGGGTTTCCAGTCCGTCCCATCTTTTCTCTAATCAAGGAAGTCAATTTAGCCTTGTCTGCAAGTCCCATCATTTTCACCAACCATTCCTTTATTGTGGGTTATGTCAAACCTTCCCACTTTTAAGCATATTACGAGGGCAATTCGGAAATAAACCTCTGATCATGTGCGAGAAATAGGTGGGGATAGCAACGCTCGTTCTGTGGCGCCGTGCACAGTAGTTCAGTAGGCAGTGAGGAGTGGAAGAAAAAGGTTGTGTTGCAGTTGTCCGCTAGATCAATTGAAAATGAACCCTGCCATAGAAAATCCCTCCAAACGTGAAAAGTGAAGTGGGTGCAATAATACAATTCCTGTGTGCGAAAAAATGTTCAGCACCTGCAATTCATCGTGAACCATGTAATGTTTATGGACCAAACGTGATGAGTGAAGGTGTCATACGTCAGTAGTGTCGCATGATGAAAGATGGATGAACTGACTTGCACAATGAGGCAAAAAGTGGCAGCCCGTCTGTAGTCAGCTATGAACTCATGCAAGAAATTGACAAAAAGGTCCGTGAAGTCCATAGGTTCACGATATCTGCACTTTCTTTGCACTTTCCCCAAATTTCTCAGACTGTTTTGTACAGAGGTAGTGACAGAAAATTTGGGATAGCGCAAGTTCTGTGCTCGTTGGGGTCCAACACTCCTTTCTGAGGAGCACAAAACACACCAAATGGGTTCATGATGCTGTTACAGGGAAGCTTCATTCCCAGGCAGGAGATTTTTTTTGCAGAAGGAATTTCAAACCTCGTAAGACGTTGGGACAAGTGCCTCAATTTGAATGGTGATTGTGCTGAAAAGTAATGTAATGTAATTTTCTAATGTGTATAATAAAAGCTCTGTATCTGCAAGTGTCTGTCATTGTTAACCAAATGGAGGATTATTTCTGAATTGCCCTCGTATAATCTCGCTGCAACTGTCATATATAAAAACAAAGTTCCATGACTTCTTTCTTGCTGTCTCTCCGTTCATCCTGAAGAAAAGTATCCAGTTTTAATTGTACCTGAGTCTTTAAAATCTTCTGAATTTATCTAGGTATTTATATCCAAGATTTTTGGAACTTTTCTTTTTCCGAACAGTCAGAAGATCAGACCTGCAGATTCTACAAGTAAAAATGTTAATCTTTCAATTAAAGCTGGTGTAGAGGCATCAGGAAAGACACGATAAAGGTTTGTTATGGTTTCTGATCCTCCTTCTCCATAAGTTGTCCTCTAGATTCATCTTATAGGGGAGGAAGGATACTTGAGAAAAATTCAAGCTACCTAGTTTCCCAGATCAAATAAGCTGTCTACTGGACCTTTTCACTTTCTAGTGCAAATTTGCCTCCTCTGAAAATCACAACCTTCCAGCATTAAATTATAATTGAAATATGTACAAATTTATGGGGGGAAAAAATAAAGGCAAATAATGCAAGTAAGCTGAAAACGTGTGAGATCACATGAGACCACTGAAATCTCATGAGAGTTGGCAAACTCAAAACATATCAGCCTTTTAAATAATAACATATTTTTAAAAAATCGATTCCATTTTCATTTTAGAAGTCGCAACTGACATTTTAGGGTTGATAAATGCCCAGACGTCATCTGTCCCTGCATCAGAAGCCATCACTGGAGGCTAACATTCCTATAGATGGTCGGAGAGTCATAGTTTTCACTAAGCTCTCATTCAGGTTGAGTGACTGAACCAGCTTACTTCATGGGGACATATCTGAGCATGTTTCACGTCCTTTCCTCGTTAGGGAGATGGTTCAGAAGCATGTTGATAGGATTTGCTCCCTCTCCATAGCTGCTCTCTACTTGGAACTGCCCTAACATTGTCCTGCAAGGAAAAACTCCCAATTGCTTCCTGTAACCTGGGTGCTTGGAGGAAGAGGAGGAGGAGAGTTTGAAAGAGGGCTGGAGTGGCTGATTGAACTATCATTCAACCTTAGTGTTCTTGGAATAACCAGACTGTGAGTCCATTGCAAAAACCAGTGGCCCAACATGCAGATCCCTTCATGGAGTGCTGTGTCTACAGAGGTCCTGCTCTACTACTTTTTCTGACCCTAAGAGAAAGACCATTGAGCAGCAACCTGGTCACAAGGAATGCCTCATAGGCTAACCTGCCTATTGGGCCTCTCCCCCCCAATCCTTTTAGACAGGACTTGATCTATCACTACCATAGCATTGAGAGTGGTAGAGAAAGCAGTAAAGAATTACTGTACCTTCCTACAGCGACCTGCCTGTCCATCACATAGAAATTGAGCCAACCCATAGAGCAACTGGTCTGCTGGGAAACTAAAACTGTGATGACAGGGAGGTGGCTACACAGCAGTTCTGGTTTATGATTTTCTGCAGTCTTGGTAGGGCTGCTCTTCTTCTGAGATCATGTCTGTCCAGCATCAAAACCCCAGATGCCCCTGGAGGGAAGTCAGCAGCCATCTTATCAGTGAAGCAATGATGAGGGAAGATGGAAAACATGATTTCCACATCTAATCAGAAAAGGCCAATGGTAGCTGCCCTCAGCTATGGACTGGAAATGAGAGGGAGGCTGTATTATGCAGGTGAGTCCTTAGAGATGGTTACAAGAAGTCTCTGAGGCAAAGTCAGGAGGCTGTGTGGATGGGCTCATTCTCTCATTAAGCAATCTCATTGTGCTCAGATTGAAATAGAGTGTCTTCCAGCACTCAAGCTACAGGTAGTCCTCATTTAACAAGAGTTCAGAGTTACACCAGTGATGGAAAAGCAACTTTTAAGACCAAGCCTCACATTTAGGGCCTTCAAGGGTTTGTAAAGCAAAGGAAAGCTGAAGTAAGAACATAAGCACAGCTGTGGTTTCACTTAGAAACCACTTTGCTTAATGATCGACAATCCCAAATGTGGCTGCCAAACAAAGACTATATCAATATAACTACATTGCTATTAAACCTCTGAGCCTATCTCTCACCCACTAGTTGTAGTGGGTGCTCTTTATGTTGCCGTCTATGCAGTCTACAGAGTTAAACCCATCAAGCAACACATTTGAGATTCTCTCTCCTGCACCCTTATGCTACAAGGAGAAAAAACTATCCAAATATTTTGGCACCCAAGCAAAACACCAACTTGTATCCGTGATACAATCCACATATCCTAAAACCAAAACTTTAGAAAATCTTGCTGGAACCTTTGAGTATCAGTTCTTGTCTCCTTTCAATCCCCCATCTATGTAGTGGGGTGGCACTGCTTAAGTTATTAACTTTATCCCTATTCCAGCACATTGAGGAATCAACATATATCATCCTTTCGGAAATGTTTATCCACAGAGGATCTTCTAGACAACATAAATGCACCCCAGAAGTGGTCTTCAATCTGTCTGCCTTTCTTAATTTAAATCTGGGAAAGCTGAGCTGAAAGAGAATGCTAATAAGTTCAGCTCCAGGGGTTGATTTGTCCAAAGAAAAAGTAGGGGGACTCCAGTTGGATTAGGCATCTATGGATCTTTACATGACTTAGTTAGCAATGAAAGGGATATCCTCTTATCATGTTCAGCAGCGCCCTATTCGTCTTGCACAAGTTACACAGTGGAACCCTGGATCAAATGAAAGTCTGTTCCTTCCATTCATTTGAGTCCACTCCATAACACTTACAGCACAATTTTCAATGTGTTAGTTCTCAGATACATCTAGTGAAACGCACCACAAACTCATAAGAATAGAACAGAACAGAATAGAATAGGAATTCTTTATTGACCAAGTGTGATTGGACACACAAAGCATTTGTCTCTGATGCATAAGCTCTTAGTGTACACACAAGCAACAAATGATAAATCATGATCATATTGATAAAATACATCATAAATTATAAGATAGAACACTCAGTGATAGTCATAGGATACTAAATAAGCAATCAACACAAATCATACTAGGATACTAAATTAAACAATATAAATCATAAGATACAAACAACAAAGTTATAGTCATAAGAAGATAAGGAAATAGGTAATAGGAAAGATGAGAAGGATAATAGTAATACAGCCCTACTAGGTAGTTTCACAGTGTTGTGGGAATTAGTTGTTTACAGAGTGATAGCATGGGGGGAAAAAGTGTCCTTGTGTCTAGTTGTTTTGGCTTGTAATGCCCTATGGCAGACATGTCAAACACAAGGCCCGGGGGCCGGATGCGGCCCGCAAAGTGGTTTCATGTGGCCTGCTAAGCCATCCTGGAAACAGTGAGGGAATGGCCCCCGCTGCCTTGGCCCTGGCCCAGGCCGGCCGGGAGCCAATGTACAATTTTGTGATGGCCATCTATGCTGAAACGCATTCAGTCTTAGCTCCACAAGGCCATCTGGAAACAGCCAGGAACCAGCCCCTGCCGCGTCGGCCCCGCCCCCTGGGTGCATGCTGGGGAGGTGTCACCCTTTGTGAGGAATGAAGAAATGGACCATGCCTTGGCGCTTACCCTGGTCCCACCCCCTTCTGCCAGAGACCCTCAGATCTGTCTCACTCCTGCCCAGGCTCCCACAGGCACCCTTGACACGAACAATGCCCACCCAGTAGGCTGCACCCACCCTGGCCACACCCGCCCGGCCCCCCGAGGACAACCGCATTGCTGATGTGGCCCTCAATGAAATTGAGTTTGACACCCCTGCCCTATGGCATCATTTTGAGGGAATAAATTGAAAGTTTACTGTATGTCCAGGATGTGAGGGGTCTGTAGATATTTTCACAGCACTCTTTCTGGCTCGTGCAGTATACAGGTCCTCAATGGAAGGCAGGCTGGTAGCAATTGTTTTTTCTGCACTTCTAATTATCCCTTGAAGTCTGTCTTGCTTTGATTGCAGTGCCAAACCAGTTATAGAGGTGCAAATGACAGACTCAATTATTCCTTTGTACAACTGTATCAGCAGCTCCTTGGACAGTCTGAGCTTTAATTTAGTGTTTAAACGCTGTAACTGAAAAATAAACAAGGAAGCTGGAGGACAAAATAATATGAAATGCATTGCTTCTCCTGTTGCAACACTTCTCACATTTCATTCCTGGGATTCTTGATTTAAGGAAATTTGGTAACCACCTTATCGTAAGTCGGTGGAGGAGGAGGATTTGGTTCAGGTGTGACTGCTCCACCTCTGATGACTTGGTAAGGCCAAAAAAGCATGGTTGGCTGTAACAGAAAAGAATAGTCATTACAAAAAATACTCAGGGACGCACCTGTTACCCTGGGTAGGAGGAATAGATTCTCCAATTGTGATACTGGCAGTCTCACCAACAGGCTGAAATCCTTGATAGCTCAAAGTCCTGATAGAGAATTCTTTAAAACTATTACTTAAGATGCAAATGATTTAGGGCCTGAGCATTTAAGCGACTTTTCCTGATTGAATCTCCCAACCTTATCCACACATTCAGAGGATGCCTGCTCAGGATCTCCCATCTACCTACTAAGACAGTGGTTCTCAACCTGTGGGTCGGGACCCCATTTGGGGTCGATCAACCATTTCATGGGGGTCGCCAAGCAAGGCTGTCGGCCATTTTTTTTGTCCGCCATTTTTTCCCCCCATTTCCGGTGGGTGCCTTACCTCCCTTGGGCTGGGCCAGCTGGTGGTCGGCCTGCTCCGTCTTTGCCGCTTGCCAGCTACGCCTCGGCCGGCGCAGGGGGTGGAACCACACATGCGTGGTGCTCCCGGGCAGGGAAAGTCCTCGACTTATGACCGGTTGGGTAGTCCTCGACTTACGACCGGTTTAGTCCTCAACTTACGACCGGTTTAGTCCTCGACTTATGACCAGTTGGGGGTCACGGCATTAAAAAGGTTGAGAACCACTGTACTAAGAGGTATGACAGGAAGACCCTCACCCGCCCCAGTGAGTGTTCTCTGTATGGAATGGATGACCTTCTCAAATAAGGATGGTGCCAACTGGGATGATTCTCTGGAAAGTGGTAAGAGAAGTGAACTGGCTTCTCCTGAGGATCTTTGGGGACTGATTTTATTTTGTGCATTAGTTATATATTTTATGTTTCTGTATTCATATGGCTACACTGTTGTTGTAAACCTCTAGGGTCCAGCTTGAGGAGCATATAAACAAATAAAGAATATTCTTGTGATTTATTCACAAAAGCTATCAGATTATTAACTTATTCTAAGAATTTAAAGGCCCAAACAAGATGCATTTCCCTCCAGGGAAAATTATTTTTTTGTGTCTGAATTGGCTTCAGCTGGCAGTGGCTGTGAATACAGGTGCCGATAAAGGAGAATATTTGTAGCTCAATGTTAAAATGAGGGGACCTTGATGTTCTTTGAGCTTGGTTGTTTTGGGCAGATGTTTTACTACCCAAATAATAAACCTGCACTGAAGATGTTATCTAATTTGAGTAATGAAACATCTGCAAGAAAGCAACCAAGCTAGAGAGCACCAAGGCCTCCAAGACAGGCATCTCTGCATGCTGATTTAGCTGCTTACAATATTTTTAGAGTTCTTCTGTTTTGTCAGGTCCAACCATATTCACCCCTTTCAGTCTTTGTTCTCTCCCATTTTCTCCCTCTCAAATTAATCTGAAGCATTTCTGAAAGGTTGAGAGTATGTTTGTTATTGGTACAAAAGGAAGCCAATTGTCGCTTCTGCCAAACAAGGGATAGACATGGCTATCTGAGCCGCCACAGAACTTGCCAATGCAGAATGAAGGCACTTGGTTGGTAATTCAATTGTTTTCAACTGGTTTTTTTTTAAAAGCCTTTGTAGTTCTGTTAGAATCCCTTTATTGCCACATCTATATTTGGAGATCTTAGATAGCTTATGGTAGTCATGTATTCAGCTGTTGGTCTGAGAATTAAAAACAATGTTATTTTTTAAATTAATGTGGTCACACTACTAAAGTAAATATATGCATTTAGAACTGAGCCCTCTTAAATGACATGAACTTCTGCATCATGAATTAAAAAGAGAGAATACAAACTGTGTTGCATTCATGACATTCCCTCTCTGGCAAAACTGAAGCTGGGAAAAAAATTGCGTCATCTAATTATTCATATGCAGAAGCAATTAACCACAGGGTGTTGGATCAAAATTCAAGCCTTCTAAAATGGAGACATGAACTTCTGCATCACTGAATTAAAAAGAGACAACATAAATGTGTTGTATTGATGACATTCCCTCTCTAGCAAAAGAGAAGCTGGGGAAAATTCATGTCATCTAATTATTCATATGCTGAAGCAAATAGCCACAGGGTGTTGGATCAAAATTCAAACCTCTCCTAGTTATAAAGCTTGCTTGGTATCCTGAGCAGCCAATCTCACCTATTCTTCAGGGTAACAGCAAAGAAACATGCAAACGGTCGGGTTAGGTGGAGTGTGAATATAAAGAAGAAAAATGGACAATCATCTTTACATTCTTTACCAATGACAACTGCTAAAGCTATTATTGAAATAGCACATATTTACCTGGTCAACACGACGGCCGGTTGCCTGGCACGCAAAGCGTCCAAGGGAAACAGCGATGCAAAATTCCAACAGGCTGAACAAAAGCAGCAGACTGGCGAGGCCATAACTGACACTCTATAGAGCATGGAGACGTGTGGAAAGATGGTTGCAATCAGTTGCAAGAAATTAATGTAGCAGTACGTATTTTATTTTATCTAATGTGCCTGCACCATTAAAAGGGACTCCCAGCTGCTTCCTGGGGAAACACTGGGAGGAACAATTGTACTGGGGAAAAACAGAGGCTGCGTACAGGTAATCATCGACCTACAACCACAATTGGGATCAGAATTTCCATTGTTAAGCAAGACAGTTGTTAAGTGAGTCAAGCGTAATTTCACCTTTCTTGACACTGTTGTTAAGGAAATCGCTGCAGTTAAGGGAATCCTACGGTTGTTAAATGACTCCAGCTTCCCCACCCCCATCGTCTTTGCTCTTATGTTTTGCAGCATTCTGGAGGGAAATTCCAGATATCACTGAGAATCAAAGGGGGATCAATCATATTTCAGAGCCACACATCAAGTTAAATCGTTGCACAGTAGCACGTATTTCACCTGAGCCTTGTTTCTCCTTTACGCACCACAAAAAGCTGCTCATGTAGGATGAAGCAGAGAAGAAGAATCCAACGCTCAGTCTAAATCAGGGGTGTCAAACTCAATTTCATTGAGGGCCGCATCAGCATTGCGGTTGCCCTCGGGGGGGCGGGTGTGTGTGGCCAGAGTGGGTGCGGCCTAATGGGTGGGCGTGGATGGAGTGGGTGTGGCCTACTGGATGGGCATGGCCAGCTCTACATCATTCACGTCAAGGGTGCCTGTGGGGCCCTGGGCAGGAGTGGGACAGTTCTGAGGGTCTCTGGCAGAAAGGGGTGGGACCAGGGCAGAGCCCATCAAGCTGGATATGTGAAGTAGGCAAGGGCCATTTTCTGGCCACTTCCAGGTGATGGTGCATTTCTTCATTCCTCACAAAGGGTGACACCTCCCCAGCATGCACCCAGGGGGTGAGGCCGACGTGGCAGGGGCTGGTTCCTCGCTGTTTCCAGACGGTCTTGTGGAGCTAAGACTGAACGTGTTTCAGCATAGATGGCCACCACAAACTTGTACATTGGCTCCCGGCTGGCCTGGGCCAGGGCCAAGGCAGCAGGGGCCATTCTCTCACTGTTTCCAGGATGGCTTTGCGGGCCGCATGAAACCACTTCGTGGGCCGCATCCGGCCCCCGGGCCTTGTGTTTGACATGCCTGGTCTAAATCATTAGTTTCACTGATGAAGAAATTCTCAGCTCTCCTAACCAAACTGGCTGAAGGACATTGTTCATGATAGAAGGTGGTAGTAGTGTTATCAGAAGAAGGCCAGATTGGAGCCTTTGTAGGAATGTGGAAGTTAGAGGCCCCGGGTCAGACCATGGTAAGGACATCCCATAGTAATGTAAAAGGTTCCCTCACAGCTATAAAGGCCATAGTACGATGTACATTACTTAATCATTCTTATTCTTATGTTCTAAAGGTATTTAACCCATAAACTTTCTTAATTCTAGGCTCTTTGGCATTCTGCTGGCCATGTGCCCAGTGATCACTCTAGCTTTGCATATCAGTGAAAGATCCTTTGTTTTATTTCCAGTCCCTCTGCTTCCTTATTTAAAGGGATGTGTTTGCTAGAACAAGGTATTCCGGTTATGACAATAGAACATTTTGAGTGTACATTCTCCTGAATTACACCAAGAGTCACAAGGGACAGAACCAAAAGCAGTTAAGACAGAGGCTGGCTAATCCAAAGACGAAAAGCCGCAGGCCTCCCCATTGTCCTAACGTATCCAGTCTTGGTCACCTGACTTTATCTCCAAGATAATGGGTGAAGGGAAATAGATTTTATACACCTTGAGGTTGTTGTTGGATGGGGTCAGAATAAGAGGAGAGGAAAGGATTAGTTTTATCCTAGTGCAGCTAATGATGACTTAAGGCTTGGAATCTTACTCATGGTCTGAGGATAAGGTAAAGGTAATCTCATGGGAAAATTGAGAAAATTGGCATTAACAGATTATGGTTAAGGGCAACAATGTGATTTAGATTCAGTCAGTCTAAGATATATTGCTTTCCCTCATCAATAAGGATACAGCTAGATCTATTTTCTTTATCCAACTTCTTTCCAATCATCTGTCAGGTTGTAAAGGAATAAAACCCTGGATGAGATACTACTATGATTAAACACTCATAAGAAATCAAAGGATAGCATTTTACAAAATACTAAAATATCAAGCCTTTGATCCCAGGTATATGGTTCTAAACTGTCCACACTTCAGAACTTACCTAAATTTCAGTTTTCTAAAACTGGGTGTCATATGCAAAGCAGGGATGAGGAAGTGGAGGTGGCAGGAAAACCTGGTATAGATTTCAACATGTACAGCTGTATTTTGTCCTATATAGAATTTTCAAACAATTCTTTGTTTTGCAGCACTCAAACCCTACTGTAAAACAATCAAATTTTTACACTCTACAGAGACATAGTCAAAAGGTGTACCTAAAACACATTTTCCATGTTTTTTAAAAATCTATTCCCCTTTCTACCAAAAAAAAACTAGAAAAGAAAGAAATCTACAAAGAGCTACACACTTTGTACCTCAACAACCAGAAGATTACTTGCCCTTATTTAACCAATATATATATATATATAAAATTCAAATCAAATAGCAGTCATGTCTTTGGGACTTAGACCTATTCAAGGAAAGATTTAAAACAAAGAAAGAATCTGGGATATCCTGGCTGCATACAAAAACTTCTTCGGGATTCTGCATATGAAGCCAAAATTTAAGACCAGATTGGTTTACTTACGATTATCCTTGTAGTGTCATATTGAGGAATAGTGGTGACGATCATCTGGTATAGGCACATCATGATACCAGTTAATGCCACTGTAGCACTTGCAATGTTCATTCCTATACTGGATTCCACCTGAAACAGAAATTCACCAGAAAGAGAGAAATTACAATTGCAGTGTCAGCAAAGATGGAAAAGAAAAAGAACTAAAACACATCAAGGAAGCCCTTAGAACTTGTGGCTATCCCAAGTGGGCCTTCATCAAATCTCAAAAAAGACCCAGCAGGAGCTCCTCCATAACTGACGAAGGAAACATTAAACAAAGCAACGTAGTCATTCCATACATTGCAGGAATATCAGAAAGCTCAGGAAGATCTTTGGCCAACACAACATATGTGCACACTTCGAACCCAAGAGTACACTAAAGCAGAAGCTTGTCCACCAAAAGATAAAACACCCAGACACAAACTGAGCAACATGGTATATGCAGTACAATGCATCGAGCCATGTGCAGATCTGTATATTGGGGAAACAAATCAACCACTTCATAAATGCATGGCACAACACAGGAGCACAAGCCCATCAGGACAAGAGTCAGCAGTCCATCTGCATTTAAAAGACAAAGGCCAAGCTTTTGAAGGCAGCAAATTCCACATTTTGGACAGAGAAGACCGCTGGTTTGAAAGACGGGTCAAAGAGGCCATCTATGTGTCAAAACTGAACAGCTCTCTCTCAACAGAGCGGTAGGGATACGACATCATCTATCTCCAGTCTACAATATAGTCCTTTCAACAGTGCCAAGAAGGCTCCACACTCATTTGCACCACTCAGGTGACCCTGATAACACAGATAAATCTCTAGGTGGCCTCAACAACTCGCTAAAAGAGTGCAAATGAACAGCTGACTGCAGGAGTATAAATCTTTCCATTTCCCACCATCCAGTCAGAGCTGAAGAAGCTTCTTGAATGAGAAGCGAAACATCTTCAAAGAAAAAAAAGAAAGTCCAGTTGCCTCAGGAAAAATCATCTTTGGGATAACTATGACCAGGATGACTGAGAATCTCCATAGACATTCAGCAACAACAGGGTTTTACATGGATGAAAGGCAAATGTCACAATTCATTTGAAGGCTTTTCTAACACTGTCAAATTCCTTCTCTCTGTTTCTGGATGTCAGCCTCCATGGAAGGCCATGGTTAAAAGTGACAGGAAACCTGTTACAATTTCTTCCTTCTCTAACATTTTAGTTAAAGAAATCCCAGACTGTTTATTCTAGGACACAATGCACTCTAAGCATTAAATGTTAATGTTAAATGCTTTTCTAGCTATACAACATTACAGAGAGGCAACTAGAGAGATGGGAATAAAGAAACCCTTGGAGACAATTGTGAGGAATCTGAATGTTTAAAAATTGCTCTGTTTTTAGTTCTCCCCTGTCAGGAATGTAGTATTTTTCTATCAAAATGGTCATTTTTCTTCTCTTGAATCCACACTATGTTCCTTTACAAGACAAAACATTTTTGTGTTGCCACGAACACTTTAAACCAAGGAGAAACAGGAGAGAAGAAAGCAAGCTCTTTGCAGGAGGGCTACCATCAGCTCTCTCCTCTCTTTGATTCCCAGGATGAGACCCACCACTTGTTCCATACTTTTACTCCTAATACACTGAACTTCTTTCTAATGTTGCTTCCATGTAGGAATACTGCTGAAACAGGAACCTCTGTCAATATGGAGGAGGAGGAGGAGGCATGTTGGTGGTTGGCAGTCTGGTTCAAGACTAGAGAATGTAAGGACATACCTCTTTGTTCAGGACTAGTAGCAGCTAAGGAAGCTCTGGTAGAACAAGCACCCAAGTCACGGTCATTGACTTTCTTGGGCTTCTCTCATTTTCATCGTAGTACTGACAGGACCTGCAGTGTTGCAGGTTGCAGATCAGGAAGGGAACTTGGGAAGAAGCCCATCGCAAAATGGGGACCAGGGGAGGCTCCAGTTCTGGATGGTTAAACAGTCTCTACTGTTGACACAGAACTTTCAGTGGAAGCAAAGCATGGAAGCAAAAGTTGATTAAAGAATGAAGTGGGTGGGGATTTTGAGTTTGTTTTTTTCCTCAAATGTTGATTTAAGACTGAGCAGTATTTGAAGACAATAGACAGTATAGAAGGACCTGAGCGCTTACAAAGATAAAGCATAAAATAAATTCAAACGCCATATATCTTTCTCACCAAATCATGATTTGAACGATTCGCAGCTACTACACATAGTGACCCAGTAGAAATGAACTATGGAAAAAGAAACAGAAAAAATATTTTATTTTAGTCCACTGGGAAAATCTGGCACCCATAAGAAACCAGGGAGGTTCCATGCAAACAGGACTTTTATAGGTATCCATTAGCCATTAATACCATGATGCATGACTCAACGAAAATTTGCACATACTTACAAATATCCCTCCCCAAAAGGGGTAACCTCCAGTTCCAGACACGGTAAGATCGTAAGGATAGAGACAGATTGCGACAGCTCCAAAGCCAATGTGGATCAACCCAATCATGATCTGGACGGCCTATGGAAGGAAAACACACAAAATACGAAAAATTAGTTCTCTGAATCTGAGAAAGAGAAACTTTCTAATTTGTTAGCACCCCTGGAAAAGCATCACTTTCTATCCCTCTTTGAAAGGTCCTTGAAAGGGGTTGGGGCTTCTAAGCTTCCAGGGCAGGTGTTGACCCAAGGCCTGGGTTCCTATGGTGAAAAATTCAAATGGGGGGGAAAGGGACAGTTTGAGACACCATTGTCACTATGTACTGGACATTTCCTCCAGATTATGATCTAGTTTCACCTACAGTGAGGCTGCTCTTGTCAGGAAGAAGGACTGTAAGTATATCAAGATGGGCCTTTGAGAAAGAAATGTCACTTCTCTTATTACAGACTCCTCTGCAAGAGGAAGTTAAGCATGGTCATAAGTACAAAGCAACTTCAATTGGCTTGGGCTGGAGCCAATCTATAAACAAGTTCTTCTGGAAAAATGCCCAAGAGTTGCACTTCTCAGAGGGAAGGGAGAAAAAAAGATCTGGCTGAAACTATGTCTGAGCTTCACTTTCTCAGTAAAAGAACAAAGCCTGGGAATCAGAATGTTTTGTAGAAACACAAAAGAAACTACCAGGAAGAGCAGAGATTTCTGGAGTATATTCCAGAGCCAGACAACAACCAAGCCAAGTTCCAGAACTTCATCATGGGGCTCACAGGTCTCTTCATAGCTCTAAAACCTTAATGGACTTCAAACAGGCACATAGCAAAGCATGCGTACCCCAAACACTTTGGCCTCAGCACTGAGGAATCTCTGCATAGGAACCTTCTGGGAGACTTGTTGAGGAACACTGGTGGAAATTCCAAGTTGCTGAGTTCCATACTGAGGGTATGGAGTTGCTCCAGATGCCTGAAGAGCAACACCGGGCAATCCAGGGGCCGTTTGGATTACGTTCGCTCCATTAGAGGGGATGACAAATATGGATCCAGTAGCCATGCTTGCTGGAGATGTTGCCACAGCTGAGTTACCTGAAAATGAACAAGTGAGGAAAGTTAATGTCTTAACATCAAGGAGGCAATGCCTGGTTCCTTGTCCTTAATCTCACTTATGAGATAACATTTGCCTGCATTGAAACTGCAGAAGATTGCCAGACAGCTTCACGGAGCAGGGTACTAAACACATACAACTTTCTCAGGGATAAAAATCTTCCCTTTCCCTACCATTCAGCCAGAACAGTGGTTCTCAACTTTTTAATTCCGCGACCCCCAACCGGTCGTAAGTTGAGGACTAAACCGGTCGTACGTCGAGGACTAAACCGGTCGTAAGTTGAGGACTACCCAACTGGTCGTAAGTCGAGGACTTTCCCTGCCCGGGAGCGCCACGCATGCGTGGTTCCGCCCCCTGCGCCAGCCGAGGCGTAGCTGCCAAGCGGCAGAGACGGAGCAGGCCAACCACCAGCTGGCCCAGCTCAAGGGAGGTAAGGCACCCGCCGGAAAAGGGGAAAAAAATGGCGGACAGCCTTGCTTGGCAACCCCCGTGAAATGGTCGATCGACCTCAAATAGGGTTGCGACCCATAGGTTGAGAACCGCTGAGCCAGAACCAAAGAAGCTTCTTTGTTGAGAAGTGAAATGTTTTCAAGGAAAAAAAAAATCCAGTTGCCTTTTGGAAAGGACCTGTGTGACAACCATGACATGGAAGATTGAGAATCTCCATAGACATCAGGGAGAAAAAAATAATCAGAACATGGAGAACATTTTTCAGTGCAAAAAGTGTCTTTCTAATCTTAGCACCAGCTTGGATACACCCAGCTAAATGGCATTTCTCATTCAGGCAAGATTTTATTGTACTTGCCCTCTTCTCCTATTACTGGCAGATGGAATCTAAAGGCACCAAGCATGGATGATCATGTTGATTGCCATCTTCCACGAAGGTCATACCGATTTGGACAGAACAAGTTACTATAAAGCAGCCGTTTCCAACCTTTGTGGCTTGGAGGCCTGGCTGGGAGGGGGTGGGAAGAGGGGAACTGGGACACTCTGGCCACCCACCCACAGGGCCCAAAGCTATGCCCCTGGGGGGGGGGGTTTGGAGACCACTGCTGTAAAGGACACAAGAGCAGGGATCTGTATCCCAGCTTTGCTTCACTGATGTATTGAGGCTTCTTTTCAGAACACAACTGGAGCATCAGCCTGGGTTTCCTAACAAAAATCCGGACAACCCCAGAAAGCAGTGAAGCGATAAAAGTCCCAACTGTAATCGACATCTAATAACCCTCCGGATTTTTAAAACCCTGACTCAATGGCCAGAATTAATCCCACCAGTTAGGATTTGTATAGACCTTAAGAGGAAGCTATGTCCTTCTTGAGCTGCATTAGTTGGAAGTCCAAAGTTAAGCGAAAATCGACCCACCCACAAACTTTTGAAGGGTGAACTTCAAATGTTGAATCTTTGTAAGTTTACAGGGCGCCTGTGTGCGTATTAGGCACTTCCATCAGGGCAAGATTGACTGCAAACTCTTTACTGTCCACTAATTCTCCCCTGAAATGCTCCCACCCAGAAGACCTGCGATGACTGCGAGGCTGAGAAGACCGCGGGTGGATGACTGCAGGGGAGAAGCGGCAGGCACAGGATGGTCCGCACATTAATTTCATATTATTTTTTAAAAAATGTTATCAGAATCTACTCACGACAACCGCTCAAGATGAAGTACACAAACTCCAGGGGAAATGAAAAAGGCGGAGGGCGGGGCTCCCCCACCTACCGAAAGGAGGGATTTCCTCATACCTTAGCCTAGAACTCCAGAAAAAACCTTCTTTGTTGCCCCTTTACCTATTGCAACAAATAACAGTTTGGGTCCACCGGTCCACTCTCATCTCTGCTTATTCAGAGATGAGAGGAAAATTATCCAAGATTGCCATCTTCCAGGAAGGTCATACCGATTTGGACAGAACAAGTTACTGTGAAGGACACTTTCAGAACACAACTGGAGCATCAGCCTGGGTTTCCTAACAAAAACCCGGACAACCTCAGAAAGCAGTAAAGCAATACAGGAAAGTCCCGATTGCTATCGACACCTAATAACCCACCAGATTTTTAAAACCCTGACCCAATGGCCCAAATTAATCCCACAATTAGGATTTGTACAGACCTTAAGAGGAAGCTACATCCTTCTTGAGCATTATTAATTGGAAGTCAAAGTTTAGCAAAAATCAACCCATCCATCCATCTTTGAACAGTGAACTTCAAATACTGAATCTTTGTAAATTTACAAGGCACCTGTCTGCATATTGGGGACTTCCATCAGGGCAAGATTGGCTGTAAACTTTTTCCTGTCTGCTAATTCTCCCCTTATTCTCCCATCTAGAAGAGCTGTGGTGATTGGGGGATGATTCCAGGGGGAAAGCGGCAGGCAAAGAATGGTCCACACGTTAATTCTATACTATTTTGTTTTAAAAAAGTAATCAGAATTTACTCACGACAAGCGCTCAAGACCAGACACACGTAAGCCTCAGGGGAAATGAAAA
>NW_015387474.1:297400-317042 GCF_001527695.2 Protobothrops mucrosquamatus | reverse complement strand
CGAGTGGTTTCTGCATATTTCTATCAGTGATTTATCGGACTTTCATAAAAGCTGGTCACTCACAATGTAGCCGATTAAAAAATGACTATTATAAGTAATAGTATTTTGCAATGCCAATAGTTCCATAGATAAAAAGTGTTAATTTGAGCTAAGAAAGTAAGTTAAAAACTGCAGTTATAGTGATATTAGTCTGGGCATAGAGCTATGTGAATCTGGAGGGACACGCAGTACATTTGCACAGACATTATTTTATAAATGCGAAAGGTGTAGACATTGTGCAAAGATACTAAAAATAAACTTAGATGGCTAAGATAATGCTACGCCATACAAAAAGCAGCTTCTTCCATTGGTTCTCATTTTGTGTCATACTTTACTCAAATATATCAGCTTTTAATTTAATCCTGATATTTCACTATTTATTGAATTTATTGTTGCAGCAAAAAATCAACTGGAGTTCTGTTGCCATATGCTTCGAGGGACAATAGACCCTAAAGAGCCACCTACATATGAATATGTAAAATGCATAGGAAACTTCAAATCCTTGAGTAACAGTAAGTTAATTAAAGCACGTAGTATGTTTTGATCAGCAAAATTTTTCAGTTTTGACAACCTGTGAAATGATAAAACAAATAAGAAAAATTATTTGCTTTTTTTACAATGAATAGGCATAATACCAAATTGTTAATGATAGTGTTACAATGACATGAGCATGAAAACACCAGGCAATGAAAGGTTGATATTAACAATTTAATTTCAATTTCTTTACAATGCCTTGGTAAGGCCACACTTGGAATACTGCATCCAGTTTTGGTCACCACGATGTAAAAAAGATGTTGAGACTCTAGAAAGAGTACAGAGAAGAGCAACAAAGATGATTAGGGGACTGGAGGCTAAAGCATATAAGGAACGGTTGCTGGAATTGGGTATGTCTACTTTAATGAAGAGAAGGACGAGGGGGGACATGATAGCAGTGTTCAATATCTCAGGGGCTGCCACAAAGAAGAGGTAGTCAAGCTATTCTCCAAAGCGCCTGAAGGCAGGACAAGAAGCAACGGGTGGAAACTAATCAAGGAGAGAAGCAACCTAGAACTAAGGAGAAACTTCCTGACAGTTAGAACAATTAACCAGTGGAACAACCTGTCTCCAGAAGCGGTGAATGCGCCAACACTGGAAGTTTTTAAGAAGAGACTGGACAGCCATTTGTCCGAAATGGTATAGGGTTTCCTGCCTGAGCAGGGGGTTGGACTAGATGACCTCCGAGGTCCCTTCCAACTTTATCATTATTACTTATTACTTATTATTGAGCTGTAAATGAGAATGTATAATGAGCCTGAAGATAGCTGAATTTTAAGTTAAAGAGCTCTTTTTTCTGAGTTCAAGGTTGCAACCTCATATCCCTTTACATGGAAGTAGAACTATACATGTAGTCCTCGATTTACGACCACAGTTGAACCCAAAATTTCTGTGGTTAAGTGAGACATTTGTTTAAATGAGTTTTGCTCCATTTTATGACCTTTCCTGCCACAGTTGTTAAGTGAATCACTGCAGTCGATAAGTTAGTAACACGGTTGTTAAGCGAATCTGACTTCCCTACCGACTTTGCATGTCAGAAGGCTGCATGACCTCGGGATATCGCAACCGTCGTAAGTATGAACCACTTGCCACGCATCTGAATTTTGATCAGATGATGATGGGGATGCTGCAACGGTCGTAAGTGTGAAAATCAGTCATGGTCGCTTTTTTCGGTGCCACTGTAATTTTGAAGCATCGCTAAATGAACGGTTGTAAGTTGAGGACTATCTGTACCATCGTTTCTTGCTTGAGGCAGGAAGTCTCCCAAATATCTGCCTCTGCAAGCACAAATAAGAAAGAAATTCAAAATGAAAAATCTGCTCTTTTCAGGTTTTCCAGATTACCTACCTGAAATGACAGCTTACTTAGCCTGTAGGTCTGGTCAGACTGTAGGCCAGCGGTTCTCAACCAATGGGTCGTGACCCCATTTGGGGTCGATCAACCATTTCACGGGGGTCGCCAAGCAAGGCTGTCCGCCATTTTTTCCCCTTTTCCAGCGGGTGCCTTACCTCCCTTGAGCTGGGCCAGCTGGTGGTCAGCCTGCTCCGTCTCTGCCACTTGCCAGCTACGCCTCGGCCGGCGCAGGGGGCAGAACCATGCATGCGCGGTGCTCCCGGGCAGGGAAAGTCCTCGACTTACGATCGGTTGGGTAGTCCTCGACTTATGACCAGTTTAGTCCTCAACCTACGACCGGTTTAGTCCTCGACTTACGACTGGTTGGGGGTCGCGGCATTAAAAAGATTGAGAACCACTGCTGTAGGCTAAAAAGCCAGTTACTCTTCATAATGAGTTCTTCCTGCTTACATTCCTGTAACTGCTTGATGTGCTTGCTTTTCCAAATAGCTCAGAATTAGTGTGGTGGTTCAATTCCATACAATGGAAATTGTTTATATTATCTTAGTTTATATGTACCTACAGATTAGAAGAAAAATGGGTGGAAACTTAACCAAAGGTGGCATTTCTACTGTACACTTTTCCCAAAAGGTTTCCACAATTTTGGCCACTACTGTACATCCATTTCCCTTCCAATAGTTGCAGTGCAATGAAGCAAATACAGGGAGTCCTCGACTTCCAACAGTTCATTTAGTGACCATTCAAAGTTGCAGGGGCACTGAAAAAGGTGACTTATGACCATTTTTCGCATGGTCATGACATCAAAATTCAGACACTTGGCAATTGACTCATATTTATAACTAGCTGTACCCAGCCACGCGTTGCTGTGGCTCTCGTTCACTCAGCCAACAGATGGCGCTGTTTTTCAAAAAAAGCATGTTTTTACCTGTCACAGGTGTGACATCTATATAAAGTAGGTATATAAAAACACGCGTGTATTCGAATGCAACGTTGTGTCAAAATTTCAAAGCAATCGGTGAAGAACTTTTGGAGATTTTAAGATTTTGAACAAACGAACATTTACATTTTTATGTATATATAGATGGTTGCAATGTCCTAGGATCATGTGATCACCTTTTATGAATTTCAGACAACCAAAGTCAATGGGGAAGCCAGATTCACTTAACAACCATATTACTAGCTTAATAGCTGCAGTGATTCACTTAATAACTGTGGCAAGAAAGGTCGTAAAATGGGACAAAAGTCATATAACTGTCTTGCTTAGCAACAAACATTTTGGGTTCAATTGTGGTTGTAAGTCAAGGACTACCTATATTATAATACAATGAATATTTTTTGTCAGAATGGACAGAAAACCTCAATAACTGTTTGAACAAATATAGTTTTATTCATATTTGTAACATCGGAGCAAAAAATATGCAGATTTGGGTCTCATAATATAACCCTTATTTTCCTTGTGTTTGGATACATAAAACATACTATTTATTTTCCTCTATTGTACATGCTGAGAGAAACTCTCTAGCAGCATCTTCAGAAATTCTATGTATAGCTCATTTTGATCATATTTATTTTTATTTTGACAGTGTTCATCAACGTAGGCATTCTTTCCAGAGGTTTCTGCTGTTTTCTGTTAGGGACTGGATGTGAAAACAGAGAAAGCACATAGTAGCTTCATGTGACAGGCCAGGCTTTTTTTCTGATAGTAACAATAAAGGGCATTTAGCAGCACTAACAATACTATGGGGATGAGAACTGCTGAAAAGACCCGTAAGCAGAATAAATGGCAAACAGGAACTGGTTTTCCTTGTGTGCCATAATAGTAAATGTACAGGTATAGTATAGGGGGTACCTTGCTCAATAGTAGTAACTGTGAGAGGGATCTCGGAGTCCTAGTGGACAATCACTTAGATATGAGCCAGCAGTGTGCTGCAGCTGCCAAAAAAGCCAACACAGTGCTGGGCTGCATTAACAGAGGGATAGAATCAAGATCACATGAAGTATTAATACCACTTTACGATGCCTTGGTAAGGCCACACTTGGAATACTGCATCCAGTTTTGGTCACCACGATGTAAAAAAGATGCTGAGACTCTAGAAAGAGTACAGAGAAGAGCAACAAAGATGATTAGGGGACTGGAGGCTAAAGCATATAAGGAACGGCTGCTGGAATTGGGTATGTCTAGTTTAACGAACAGAAGGATGAGGGGGGACATGATAGCAGTGTTCCAATATCTCAGGGGCTGCCTCAAAGAAGAGGGAGTCAAGCTATTCTCCAAGGCGCCTGAAGGCAGGACGAGAAGCAACGGGTGGAAACTGATCAAGGAGAGAAGCAACCTAGAACCAAGGAGAAACTTCCTGACAGTTAGAACAATTAACCAGTGATTAACCAGTGATCACCAGAAGCGGTAAATGCTCCAACACTGGAAGTTTTTAAGAAGAGACTGGACAGCCGTTTGTCTGAAATGGTGTAGGGTTCCTGCCTGGGCAGGGGGTTGGACTCGATGACCTCCAAGGTCCCTTCCAACTTTATTATTATTATTATTATTATAAATGATGACATCCCTGGACCAAACAGCTAGGGTTGGTTAGGAAGAAGAATTGAGGGCATTTTCATCAAATGGAGGAAGCCACTGACATGATCCATCACACTTCTGTTACCTTTGATCTTCCCTTCCCTTCATGGATGGCCAATAATAATTAAAACCTTTGAGTTATAAGCTCTGTGTGGTGAATGAACAAAATCTATATTCATTAGCATTCTCTTTTACACGTTCTCCTTCTGCAATTCAAAACTGTGAAATGTTGTAGAATATTTTAGATTTTAGTCTGAAGCGTGTGGGAAATTAAAATTGGCTGTTGATTAAAATCAAGTGGTTATTCTAATGAATTAGTTTCACTGACTAAACCAGGGGTCGGCAACCTTGGCTCTTTTATGACTCGTGGACTTCAACTCCCAGAATTCCTGAGCCAGCTGGCTCAGGAATTCTGGGAGTTGAAGTCCACGAGTCATAAAAGAGCCAAGGTTGCCTACCCCTGAACTAAACAAAGAGTTTGGATTAATATCACTTTAATGCAATTAAAGTTTAATTTAAAGTGATAATTTAAATTCTCATTTAAAAAGTGAACTCTTTATTTTTCAGGTGATGGCATGTTGTATTTTGAAGTATTGCTTATTTTATATGTGTTTGTGCTGATGCTTTGAAGTTATTGTAATTTTAAACTCTTTCTATTCTGTATAGTGCCTAACTCTGCACATAATGGTTATGAAGAAACCATCCAACGACCTCATAGGCCTTCGTATGAAGACAGAATTTGCCTTGTAGCTACAGTTAGGTTAGCTACACCTCAATTTATTAAGGTTGGTTAAAATTGTTTCATCAAAATCTTTTTGGCTAGTTCTTTGCATTTAACTTAATCTGATTTATTCTTATTTAATAGTTATTTAAATATTAAGCAGCAGTTTCCAGACTAGAAAGGATATTTAGTTGTTAAAATAACAAACTAATAATGGTATTTGCCCTAGACCAGTGATGGCGAACCTTTTAGACACCGAGTGCCCAAAAACCACCCTGCCCCGCTTGCCCCACCCCCACCCTGCCCGCCCGCAGGATCACCTACTGCCTCCACAGCCCGCCGTAGATCGCTCAGGCAGCCCTGCAGCACCATGGCGGCCAAGCCCTCTGCCCGTGCCCCGCAGCATCATCTGCGCGCAACGGGGCATGAGGGTGGAGTCTTGTCCCTGCTGCCTGTCTGCCATGTCCTTGGCTGTGTTGTTCCGCGCAGGCCACGCCCGGGGGCTACTCTCCTCCAGGGGGGGCTGCTGGTGAGGAGGGGGCCATGGGGAAGGCGGGGCTGGGGTGGCCGCATGCGTGCCCACAGAGAGGGCTCTGAGTGCCGCCTCTGGCACGCGTGCCATAGGTTCGCCACCACTGACCTAGACAGAGGGCTTTTGTGAAGTACTGGAGATGTGAAAGCATCTACATCCAGCTTCTGTTTGCTGCATTTTAGTAATATCTAGTGGATGAAGCCCAAGTCTTACCTTAACCTTATATGTCTCAAATGTTTGGTACCGGAACCAAAGCAGAAATATCTTCCTTATAGAAATGCTGATATCTGTGTGGTGAGTCACTCATCATGCAAAATTAAATTGCTGGAAATGATTTCTAAAGGCTGCCCTCTTTAAAAAAGAATACAGCACATGAATTATCAATTGGAAATAGTACAGGGAATTATCAATTGGAAATAGTACAGGGACATCAGCGGGCTTATTCCCAGCTCTGAAGAGAAATAGGTGGATATGCTGGGGATGCCTGTGGTTCCTTTGTTGAACCCATGAACAAAATTCCTGCGGTGATGAAATGTTCATCCTATAAAATTGATAGTAATGCATGTGCAGCTAGCTTCATTAAATTAATCAGATAATAATAATAATAATAATAATAATAATAATAATAATAATAATAATAATAATAATAATAATAATAACAATAATAATAATAATAATAGTAATAGTAATAGTAATAATAATGATAAAAAGTTGGAAGGGACTTGGAGGTCATACAAGAGCCTTTAAATTAGATCAGAGGAATTCTTGAGAATCTTACCTTTTTTAAATATTTTTTTTCTCTAGGAAATGAGCACAGTAGAAGAACCTAACGAAGAGTTCACCTCCAGGCATAGCTTAGAATGGAAATTCCTTTTCTTGGATCACAGGTGCCATTTCTTAGAAATATAGTACCCAAGTAGTAGCATTTTATTATCATAAGTGGGCATTATTTGGCCTTATCTGTGCATAGCAAACAATGAATACTGTTGTGGTTGATGAATATTTTTATTTAATTCCAACCATGCATTTTTGAAAAAAAAAATAGCATTTTTTTTCTCATTTCTGAAAACCAAAGAAATAATCCTTGTATCATTATTCAGGGCACCACCAATTATAGGCTATTTACCATTTGAAGTGTTGGGGACATCAGGCTATGATTATTATCATGTGGATGACCTGGAAAATTTGGCAAAATGTCATGAGCATTGTAAGTAATAACATAACCATCCTACATTATCATAGAATATAAGAGTTGAAAGGGATCTTGGAGGTAATCTAGTTTAACCTTTGCCCAGGGTAGGAACCCAATGCAACACCATTAATATGTCAAATGGTAAACATATTCCTATTTTTTTCCCCTGTAATTAAAGCTTAGGAAATGCAACTTGCTTAGAAAGAATGTACCAATGGTGCAATCGTTATAAATAAAATTCATAGAACTGTTTTCCTTATTTTTAAATAAGGCTTCCTTTTTTATTTTTTATTATTAGCTCACTTTGATTTGGCATATCTTCGCAAATTTTAAAAGTCGTGTTGAAATGCCTTTTTTGCCGACTTTTTTTAAAACCAATGTGTTTTATATAGCCTGTATTTGGATATCTTGTCTCCTTGTATAATAAGTTCCAGCAGATTTAAACTCTTTATGTTTAGACATTTAGATTCCTGTCAAGAAAATGTAAACAAATGCTGTAAACTGTTTCAGACCATATCCCAGAGTCAGCATCTTGTGAAGCCCCCTCCCCTTTGTTGTTTCATATTGTAGTAATGCAGTACGGGAAAGGGAAATCCTGCTATTACCGATTCCTCACAAAAGGCCAGCAGTGGATTTGGTTGCAGACTCATTACTATATCACCTACCATCAATGGAATTCTAGACCAGAATTCATCGTGTGTACACACACAGTAGTAAGGTAACATAATTCTGCATCACTTTTTTTACTTTAATTGGTTAAAACCATTTTCTACTTCTATTTTGCTTTTGCTGTTTCAACTAAGTTTCAGGAAAATGGCTAGTGAAAAATATCTGAGTTAGTCAAGACAAACGTATGATTACATTAATTCTGAATTATAATTATGTTTTGTTTTAGTAGAGAACTCTACAGAACTAAAAATATAATATCTTAAATGGTGCCAATGCTTGTGTGTTTTGATAATATCCCGATATTTTCACTTTTCTATCTGTAGCTATGCTGAGGTTCGAGCAGAAAGGCGGCGTGAACTTGGCATAGAAGAATCTCTGCCAGAGATTATAGCAGAGAAAGTATGTTTTCTGCTCTTTCTTTATATTTGTTCTTTTTACTAGTATATTGTTCTTTTCACCTGGTGAATGATTTAAATGGATTAAAATTAATTTGCATCTATAAAGTGAACTGGATCTCCCAAAATGCATTCACATAAAAGTTACATATGAGTACATGGGGCAAAGAGCCTGGAAAGATACGTGCTTGGCATTGCAAGACAAGATAGAAAGACCTGCACATGGATTAGAGAATAAACAAAAAGCATATGATATCATCAAGAGAGTAAAAGAATTGAAATGGAAATGGGCTGGTCACATAGCAAGAAGAATTGAGGGCCGCTGGACCAAGGCAGTCACACCATGTTTCCCCGAAAATAAGACTTATCCCAAAAATAAGCCCTAGCTTGATTTTTTATCTGTGTGCCTAATATAACCCCTTCCCCCAAAATAAGCCCTAGCTAAGACCCACCCACTCTGTCCCACCATCTGGTTGCACGAGGTGGGGTGAGGCGCACACTTAAAAATCAAGCTGGGGGGGGTGGAGCTGCCCCATGCTCCCCGCACCCACTTTACCTCAGGACTGCCACTCACGCCACAACACCTGCCTTGCCTTGTGGCAACGGTACCAACGGCCCCGTCCAGTAGAAGCCTGTGTGGCCGCCGCTGGCCCACTTCTGCAGCCGCTCGCCGCCGCTCTCACACATCACCCGTGGCAGTAGCCTTCAGGAAAGGCCTCTGCAGCCGAGAACAGAACTCCGGGTTGACACGCGTGTAACACCCCCCCCCCCCGGCCTGAAAGGGCCCCTGCTGGCGAAAAAGAGGCCGGGGAGCAACGCGAGCATCAACCCGGAGCTCCATTGTCGGCTGCAGAGGCCTTTCCTAAAGGCCTCTACCAGCGGAACGGAGGCTGGGGACGACATGTGAATGGTGGCGAGCGGCTGCAGATGAAATGGGCTGTTGGCGGCCATGTGGGCTCCTGCTGGGCAGGGCTGTTGGTGCCGCAGTGGTGGGGCGAGACATTGGGGGAAAAAAGACATCCCCTGAAAATAAGACCTAATGCCTCTTTTGGAGGCAAAAAAAATATATAAGACCGAGTCTTATTTTCGGGAAAACACAGTAGAATGGATCCCACTTGATCAAAAGCGTCCACAAAAGAGACCTAAAACAAGATGGATCTACGACATTAGCAAGTATTGCAGGCCCAATTGGCAAAAGAAGGCTCAGGACCGTATTGGTTGGAAACATGCGGAAGAGGCCTTCGTCCTGCAGTGGAGAGACCATGGCTAAATATGATGATGAATGATGATGATATATAAATACATTTATTTCTATTATGTTCATAAGACCAGAAATAATTAAGTATTCAGGGTTCTAGTAACATTCTGTTATGTTAGGTTTAAAGAAAAGATAAATTTCAGATATTGTTTTATGTAGTGGAACACTGTGTACAATGCTATTAAATTCCATTTCTACAATTCTCATGCATCTAGGAGTATTTTCCAGCTTTAGCACACTACTCCTATAAGAGTCTCCAGCACTTTTGGTTCTGAGGACACAGGAAGGTTTGCAAAATATAATACGGGTAGAACAACAAGACATTTGCTTTGTTCTCATGGTCGTTTCTAAAATGACTGCACCTTCTTTTCTAAAAAGCTTTCATTCTTTTTTTTTATTATTATTATTAAAAGTTTTAAATATTTTTCCATACAATATCCCACTTCCCTCCCCCCCTCCCCCCTTCACTTCCCAGAGCTGGTTACAAGGTTATAAAAAACAGAATCATAAATTAAATAACATTATCCAGATATACTACAATCAAGTCTCATACATACTTTAACTCTACAAAATAGATAGATCTTAACACTTTACCAGCAAAATAATAATATAATTAAACATTATTACTAAAAATAATATAAATTCATCCATAATAAACTATTAATAATATTCTAAAATGTACTCATAAGCTAAGTAATACTTTTCAATCTCGTATTTTTTCTGAATATAATCAATCCATCTTCTCCAAACCAAAATATATTTTCCTTGAGATTGATCCTTCAAATAAGTGGAAATTTTTGCCATTTCTGCTAAATTAGACACCTTAATTCTCCATTCTTCCATAGTAGGCAAAGAATTTTTCTTCCAATATTGCGCTACCAGTAATCTTGCAGCTGTTATAAGATTCAACATCAAATTCATTTCTTTAGCATCCAAATCTTCCATAATACCTAGCAAAAATAACTGAGGCGTAAAAAGCTTTCATTCTTGAAGAATTGGCTCTTCACTTCTCTCTCTGACTCAGTTCCACCACACACCTACCTTGTCGTTCTCAGCCTCACATTTTATACATGCACACTCACTTTTCACTTCCAGTTTTTCATTTATAGTCATACAGTTAGGTGTGTCCAACTTTTGGTTTACTTGGGCCACACTGAGTGAAGAGGAATTGTCTTGGGCCATATATAAAATATGTAATATGGTTAACGTATGTAAATACCAGAATAAAAGGTTTACGAGCTTGTTGGGCCGCATTACTAGCTGACCAGAGGCTCCTGCAGCCCGTGGGCCATGGGTTGGACGGGCCTGTTTTACGCCCTTTTTTACTGGATTGTAAGAAAGCAAACAAACACAGACTGTGTGCCGTGGCTGGGAGAGGAAGATACTTGGATTATTTCATAGCATCTAAAACTGGAATAATTTGGAGCAGAAGAAGTAGATGAATGCCCTTTGAAAGTTGTGGCCCTTATGAAAGTTTTTTTCTGCACAATTTAAAAACATAACCTGATTTTTTCCTATTGTTTTGTTTTGGATGAGATAGCAAATGTTTGTTTTTTTTCCCCCCTCCAGAGTCAGGATTCTGGTTCTGACAATCATATAAATACAGTGAGCCTCAAAGAAGCATTGGAGAGGTTTGATCACAGCCCCACACCTTCTGCCTCCTCTAGGAGTTCCAGGAAATCTTCCCATACGGCAGTTTCGGATCCTTCATGTGAGTGTCGAGAATTGAAACCTTTTCCTTTGGTTGACTATTTATAGTCTGTTTCTGACATATTCTGTTTGAAGCTAAGAGACAAAGGACAAGTGATTACATTGGGAGTCTGTTTTCAATTTTAAAAGCTTTATAATTTCCCAGTGAAAGACTTAAGCATTTGTCTAAGCGTATATATGCTTTAGGTGGTTAATGAAATTATCTTTCAATATTCATTGGCTGCTGCTTTAGCAACCCCGACAAAGATGACAGTGGATACCAGCACTCCTCCAAGGCAAAATTTATCTGCACATGAAAAGTCTGCACAAAGGAGAGCTTCGCTCGGTAACCAGGTAATTATTTAGAACAGTGGTTCTCAACCTGTGGGTCGGGACCCCATTTGGGGTCGATCGACCATTTCACGGGGGTCACCAAGGAAGGCTGTCCGCCATTTTTTTTTGTCCGCCATTTTTTTCCCCTTTTCCGGAGGCTGCCTTATCTCCCTTGGGCTGGGCCAGCTGGTGGTCGGTCTGCTCCGTCTCTGCCGCTTGCCAGCTACGCCTCGCCCGGCGCAGGGGGCGGAACCACGCATGTGCGGCGCTCCCGGGCAGGGAAAGTCCTCGACTTACGACCGGTTGGGTAGTCCTTGACTTACGACCGGTTTAGTCCTCGACTTACGACCGGTTGGGGTCGCGGCATTAAAAAGGTTGAGAACCACTGATTTAGAAGTAGCATCATTTCTCCAAAGTTAAGAAGTGTTACTTTCGTTCCTTAAGATTAAGAAGAACAGCAAATACTAGCTAGAAGGTTACCTCATCATCCAGTTTACACTTAATCATTTTGGAAACTTTCAGATATGTAGGGGGCTTTGCCCTGTGCTCTATATATGCATTTTTATAGTACATTTTTGTTTATGTCACCCAGTACATCTATCTGGCTGTTCAAGTAGTATAGAAGGTAACACATATTTGAATGGAAATTAGACTTTAATACATTGCAATTTGGTGAGCTGAAGATGATGTCTTTCAATTGAACCATTTGGTTATAAATGTTGTGATGTTCACGTTCTTTAGAATTACTTTTCTATTTGCATCTCTTTCACGTCAGGTAACCATTCGGTGCAAAGACAAAGATGTTTATAGAAAGTTGTTATATTCCCTGAGAGCAACACAGGGATAAATCTCTGAGGTTTCTTCTTTGAATGTTTGTTCTCCATTGGCCTCTGCGGGATGTACATTTGACATTTTTTATGAGAATTTATACTAAGACAAATCAGAAGCAGCAAACTGACTTTATTAAATGATTTTTTACACGGCCCAAATTCATTCTTGTTAGTATATGACAGGATTTGTTTTTATTCAGCTATGTTAGTAGAAACAACTAACATAGATATTTTCCTGACATCGTTGCCATTAAAATAGAGTTCTGCTTTAGTTTCATCAGATGTGAAAGAAATGTAACTGAATAATTATATGTATATTTTTTTTCCAATTTTAGTCTTTAAATTCACAATCTGTCGGGCAGCCTCTGGCACAACCAATGATGACCCAGCCTGCAACTTTACAACTTCAGCAAGGCATGTCTCAGGTAGCAACTCAATCTGAACGTTAAGGCAAATAATGATACTTTGTGCAGAGTCCCAAAAATACAATGCAAAATTTAAACACGGAATTTAAAAGATCTTAGCTGGATCAGACTCAATTCTTAGAGACAAATAACTTTTTTTAGTGCCCAGTGTGATCTACAGTCCTGATAGGCTTCTTCCCCAACTGTTAACCTTGTCTGATCCTACTCAGCTCCCCAGTCCAGATAAGGTTAGCCAGGATCTGTCAGTTACTAAGGCAATATAAAATTTAAGTACTGAACTATGGCTATTTCTGTACGTTTTCCCCCTTAAAAGTTTTTACCAGAACTAGTAAATATTTGCAAGGATACCAGTGACTCATTAATTGATTTGGGGATCTGAATAACATGACACAGGTAGTACTGTTGGTTTCAGTTGGAATACTATCTTTGTCTGGATTGTGGAGTTCATTGTCTAAAGCTAGTTTTGAATAGCAGTCCAAATGGTAATTCTACTTTTCAGTTTGCTTTTCAATTGTGCCCAGTAGCCAAATTTAAGAACTGCAAAGAGCAAACAATTAAAAAGGTATTTAAACCACCTTTAAACAATCATTTGGGTATCAAATATGATTGAGAGACAGTTTATTTGATAGAGGCCATTTCAGTAGCAAATCTGCAATAGTTTTCATGTTTGCAGTCGTGTGCCAAAATTCATAAGCTTATCTTCCTAGTTAAATCAGCATTCTATAACAGATGGCTACATTGTACGCTATAGTTTTCTGTTGTTCTGTCACATAAGTAAGTCTTACATTGGAGCTTTTATTGGGAATCCGATCTGTAGCTCCTGTTTATCTGACTGCTTTTCCCTTCGTTCAGCTGGTCCCATTTTCTCCTTTTTTTGCTTTTAAGGATTCTCTAAAACAGTGTTTCTCAACCTTGACAATTTTAAAGCATGTGGACTTCAATTCCCAGAATTCCACAGCCAGCATTGCTGGCTGTGGAATTCTGGGAGTTGAAGTCCACATGCCTTAAAATTGTCAAGGTTGAGAAACACTGCTCTAAAAGCTCAGTGCTCTCTATGTTGGATTTTTTGTTTTGTTTTAGGCTGGGTTCATTGATAAATACTTTAGCTCAGGGGTAGTCAACCTTGGCTCTTTTATGACTTGTCGACTTCAACTCCCAGAATTCCTGAGCCAGCTAAGCTGGCTCAGGAATTCTGGGAGTTGAAGTCCACGAGTCATAAAAGAGCCATGGTTGACTACCCCTGCTTTAGCTGATTAAATTGATTTCAGTGTATATATAGCTAACAGAAGGGTGCTTATGTTATAGTCGGATACTTTTCTTATAACATATTGATTACTGATTCAGCTCTTTTATAAAAAATTCTGCTTTGTAGCCAATGCTTCAGTTTTCTGCTCAATTAGGAGCTATGCAACACTTAAAGGACCAATTGGAGCAAAGAACACGAATGATAGAAGCAAACATCCACCGCCAGCAAGAAGAACTGCGAAAAATTCAGGAACAGCTCCAGATGGTCCATGGACAAGGTCTCCAGGTTAGTTTGAGCTAATTAGATAGGAAAGGAGGTAGCGTTTCCACATACGTAAAAATGAGATTTGATTTCAACCAATGAAACTTGTGTTTATGTTTCTATTGGCTAGAATAAACTATAGTATTTTATCTGCAACATTTCATGATAAAGACAGCTATCTATATATTTGGTAATTCGTTTCTTTAGAAAAATGTTCACAAACCTAACACTTCGTCATTTCTATTTATACATAATTAATTGGATAATGAATATTAAAGATAGTCCTCATTTAGCGACTGCAATTGGGACCTACAGCTTGATCATTTGTGGAAAAGTCATAATTTTATGACTTCAGTTCAGATTTCCTTTTTTTAAAAATGTATTAAATAGTTAAAAATTAATGCAAAGTAAAATAAAGAAAAAATAGAAAGGAAAAAAACAGAAAAAAAAGAAAAAAGAAAAAGAAAGTAATGTAAGAATTTGTTAAAGAAAAGGAAAAGTAATATCTAAGGAAGTAATTTCCAATCTTCATCACAAGTATATACAATTTTACTAACTTTTCATCTCCTTTTAATTTACAACCAATTGGATCTGTTCATCCAATGTCCCATCTCTTATCTATAAACAAATCCATAAAGCACCATCATTTCAGTCGTTGTATCAGTTACAGTCCATTAAGGTTTGTCAGAAATAACAACATAACTATTTTAACAATCAAAGAAACAATCTTTATATTTCTTCCTTCTACTTCTACTGGTAACAGTCTTAATTTTTAGTCCATTCAAGTAATCTTGTAGAACTTAACTTCTTTTTCTTTCATTTTAGCTCTTTCTCACTGGATTCTTTCAAGCTTTAGTAAATTTCTTTTGTGAAGTAAATATAAAATAATTATCCAGATCCCTCCCTTGGTTTATTATTTGTAATTTCTTTTTTATTGTTAAAACATCAGCCAATTTCTTCTGTTTGTCCATCTTTTCCCATATCTTTCTTGTAGCCTGTCGTTTGTAAATCCATTTTCAATTCTGTATCTGTCTCTGTCTTGTAAGTTTGTTCCTCTTTTGCCATTTCTTCCAAAATAACTTCTGGACACAATCTATCCATAGAAAACAAACTTTGCTATTTACATTGTCAATATTAACAACATTAGGTACATTTTTCAACAGTAGCTTTCAATATTTCCAATGTTGTAATATTTTATATATTCTTCCCCTTTAATCAAACCCTTTAGCTCCCTCCGGTGTCCAAATTTTGAAATTCTTTATCTCTTCTATGTTTAAAACAAGTTGACGTTTCCATAGGAAGGATTCTGATAATTAATTCCAAAATCTTATTTCAGATTTATCTAGATTCTTAATCTGTTTATAAATGTCTAAAATCAAAATCTTAATTAGTCTTTTTCTGTTTATTTCAGTTTTTTTAAATACTTAAGCTTGTAGTTAAAGTATTCTTTCATTAAAGAATTAATGGCAGACTCATCCAGTGTTTTCATATTTATTAAGTCAAAGATTTCTAAATAGCTGAAAAATAAGTCAATAAGCAATTTCCAAATGTGATTAGAAAGTGGTATAAGAAACTAGTATCCTTTTAAAGGCTCCAAGTGCAATTTGAGCGAAATGACTATTCACTCACATCCCACCGCTCAAAACCCAAGAGACCCCTGCTTTGTGGTCTAATTGTGAGGAGCAACTTCTGGAGTACTTCTGGATAATTTCATACCCTCTCTGTTTACTGTTCTGTTTACTGTTTACCCTCTCTTTGCTGTTCTGTTTACTGTCTCTTTGTTCTTTTCACAGAACAGTTTTCAGTCTGACATTTCTTCCTCTGAAAGTCTTCAGTTTTATTTCAGCTTTTCTTTGCTCTGCAGACCCGCAAAGGTCGTAAAAGCCAGGATTACTCATAAAGTTAATTTTCATTACCGATGTAACTACGAATAGTCTCTACATCATGGTTGTCAAACTCGATTGCGTCACGTGACGTATCGTGGTGGGTTTTTTGCCTTTGTGGAGCCGGGGTGGGCGTGGCCTGCGCGCGAGGCATCCGGCCCGTGGGCCGCCAGTTTGACACCCCTGCTCTACATGAACCACTTGCTAAACAAGGACTACTTGTAGGGGTTATTATCAAATATTGACTTCCTTCAAAGTTACATTATTATATGTTCTATTAATTATCGGAGCTTTCTTCTGAATGGCTCTTATTTCTAAGTGTATTGATTGGATACATTTAATTTCTCATAAACAATGTTACTATAATCATGCAATAATCATTTAATTGTTAGTAGTATTTTAAGCATTGACATGAACTATGTTTCTTCCAAAAGATGTTCTTGCAGCAGTCAACTCCAGGGTTAAACTTTGGTTCTGTCCAGCTAGCTTCTGGAAACGCATCGACCATTCAACAGATCACACCAATAAGCATGCAAGGCCAGGTTGTTCAGACTAACCAGATCCAAGGTGGCATGAACAGTGGACATATTGGTTCTCAGCACATGATGCAGCAACCATCTCTGCAAAGTACCACAGCACAGGTAGTAGATAAGATTCAGCCATATGATGATGTTTTGCAGAGTTGTGTAATGCTTTGGTGACATTAAGATGGGTGGACTTCAACTCCCAGAATTCTCCAACCAGCAGCGTTGGCTGGGGGATTCTGGGAATTGAAGTCCACCCATCTAAAATTCACCAAGGTTGAGAAACACTGTAATGCAGGGGTCTTCAACCTTGGCCCTTTTATGACTTGTGGGCTTCAACTCAGCAAAGTTGGCTGAGGAATTCTGGGACTTGAAGTCCACAAGTCATAAAAGGGCCAAGGTTGAAGACCCCAGGTGTAATGTTTCAGATTCAGTCCCAAAACAGTGTTTTGAAGCATAGGGGTGAAGTAAATTTGGCATATCTGTGCAATTCTTTTGAACAGCCCAGGTTTTTGTTTTTTTTTTAAAAAAATCTGCCATTATGGGATTTGATCCTCTTTGGGTCTCTGTATGTTCTGAAGCAACTTTCTGGGAATGAAATCAAAGTACTTCATACCCTAATTATGTGTCACAACCACCTCTTGCATCTGTGTGATGTCACCAGCACTTATTTTGCTAGCACATGTCTTCAAGAAGAAACTGACTTCTTTGCATAAGGAAGTGCTTACAGGTCACAGCTAAGCTCAGAAAAGGGTATTGTATAAGTACTATAATTGGCCCCTAGTTAACATTTTTATTTAGTTTAGACTACTGTTTTTTTTTTAACCATTGGAAGAGTGATAGTTCAGATCTATTGCATGAAGCTGAATAATTGGCCTGACAAAATATTTTATTTCTGCAGCATAATCAACAAAGCCTTCTCAGTGGGCATAGTCAACAGGTGTCTCTAAGCCCTCAAGGCCAGAACACGCTCTCAGCCCCATTATACAACACTATGGTGATTTCTCAGCCGGCGGCAGGAAACGTAGTCCAGCTTCCTTCTACTCTACAGCAGACCAATAACCAGAATGCTGCCATTACCACATTTGCCCAGGATAGGCAAATCAGGTGAGTGTAAAATGACATGAGGGAGCCTGGTAATAGGATTTTGCCATAGGAGATGTTTCTGCAGAAGCCACCCATGCCTTTTCTCCTTCTTCATAATTGTCTGGTGTCTTCCCACTTCCCAAAATCTCTCTCTCTCTCTCTCTCTCTCTCTCTCTCTCTCTCTCTCTCTCTCTCTCTCTCTCTCTCTCTCTCTCTCTCTCCCTCTCCCTCTCCCTCTCCTCTCTCTCTCTCTTCCCCTCTCCCTCTCCCTCTCCTCTCCTCTCTCTTTCTCTCTTCCTCTCCTCTCTCTTTCTCTCTCTCTTTCTCTCTCTGTCTCTCCCCCTCTCCCTTTCCTCTCTTTCTCCCTCTCTCTCTTCTCCCTCTCCTCTCTTTCTCTCTCTCTCTCTCCTTCCCTCCCTCCCTCCCTCTCCTCTCTCTCTCTCTTCCCCTCTCCCTCTCTCTCCCTCTCCTCTCTCTTTCTCTCTCTCTTCCTCTCCTCTCTCTTTCTCTCTCTGTCTCTCCCCCTCTCTCTCCTCTCCTCTTTCTCTCTCTCTCTCCCTCTCTTCTCCCTCTCCTCTCTTTCTCTCTTTCTCTCATCTCTCTCTCTCTCTGTGTCTCTCCCCCTCTCCTCTCTCTCTCTCTCTCTCTCTCTCTCTCTCTCTCTCAGAGAAACTTAGAAGGATTAAATTAGGAAACAAGAAAGAGACCAACTTAAGATATTTTGATATGTTATCTCCTATGCGTGGGAGCAATCTTCCGGTGACTGCGGCAGCACTTAATGCTACTTGGGAAAGGAAGAGCTAAGCAGGGGTGGAGGGATGGTGCACCAGAGGTAGATTGGTGTCATATGTGAGGCAAAGATAAAATTTTCTGGATATTTTTTCTTGTTTTTTTCTTTCTTTAAATTTGGGGGTCTTTTAAAACTATATCAAGCTCATTTTTAAGGTTTCCTACACAGTTTTTGTGTTGTCAACCTCAAAATGCTGTGCTATGTCAAAAAAAAACAAACAACAACAACCCCTCATGCTGCCAGTTTTCAGCAATTGTGGTCAGAGGAATCAGAGAAATGATTCCTCTGGGGAATCCTTCTGGGGGCAGAATATTGGAGACTCTGTGGCTTCAGCTTGGCTTTTCCTGATCGGCTAAGCCAACTAACTGGATGCCATTTGCTGAATATATCTGGTGATGATAACATATTGCCTTCATGCCTGACTTGACTGTCTTGAAATTATTTGACTACTAGCTGTACCCGGCCACGCGTTGCTGTGGCTCAGTCTGGTTAGCGTGTGTTGCTTTTACGTCCAACAGATGGCGCTGTTTTTCAAAAAAAGCATGTTTTTACCTGTCGCAGGTGTGACATCTATATAATAGTAGGTATATAAAAACACGTGCGTATTCGAATGCAACGTTGTGGCAAAATTTCAAAGCAATCGGTGAAGAACTTTCGGAGATTTAAGATGTTGAACAAACGAACATTTACATTTTTATTTCTATAGATAAAGCTGGGGGGAGAAGCCTTTTCGATTATGATACCATACTTTTAAACTGTGCTTCCCAACAGGAAGAGACTGTGCCTATGTCCCTTAGCTAGTGAATATATTGATTTGTAGTTCTACCAACCTGTATATTCAGCAGATACACTTTTTAAAATTTAGTTAGCGAAGTCAAATTGCATCCACGCAAAACTGATTGTATTAAAAGGTTGCTAGTAAAATAGAACCCTACCTGGCGGGATCTAGCTCAAAATGTTGGATTCGTTGGGCATTTGTTCTGTCCCAACAGGACTGCCATTTTATATGAAACCTACTGGCAGTCCAAGCCGATATTGCTCACGTTAAGTCTTTTTTTTTTTTATTAAAAGTTTTATGAAGATTACAGTATAAACCCCCATACCCATCCCCAAACCCCTCCCTCCCCTCCCCCACTTCCCAGAGCTGAACACAGGGTTACAAATATAATAATCAAAATCTATCTAGCATTAACCAACTATTAAAATAACCAAGTCCATAATGCGCTTTAACTCCCCTTTAACACAAATTTAAACAAATTAAAATTAAACACAATAATAAACATATTCATAACCTAAATATTAAACAATAC
>NW_015387474.1:260663-297291 GCF_001527695.2 Protobothrops mucrosquamatus | reverse complement strand
TCTATAGTGGGCAAAGAGTCCTTCTTCCAAAATTGGGCTACCAATAATCTTGCAGCTGTTATAAGATTCAACATCAAATTCATTTCTTTAACATCCAAATCTTCCATAATGCCTAACAAAAATAACTGCGGTGTAAACTTTATCTTTTTCTTAAAAATATTTTGAATATTCCACCAAATCTTAATCCAAAATGCTTTTACATCCCTACACGTCCACCAGATATGAAAATAAGTTGCATCTAAACTTCCACATCTCCAGCATTTGGGCTGTAAACTAGGATACATACAGGACAGTTTTTGAGGATCCAAATGCCACCTATAAAACATCTTATAAAAATTTTCTCTTAAATTTTGAGCTTGAGTAAATTTTACATTTCTAACCCAAATTATCTCCCATATTTCCAATAAAATTGATTCTTGAATATTTTGAGCCCATTTTACCATACAATCTTTAACTAAGTTCACATTAAGTCTTATTTAGAGTACCTGGGAGGGGCAACTGATACTTATTTGCTTTCACAGATTTTCCCAAGGCCAACAGCTTGTGACAAAATTAGTGACTGCGCCTGTAGCCTGTGGAGCAGTAATGGTACCGAGTACCATGTTTATGGGCCAGGTGGTGACTGCTTATCCGACTTTTGCCGCACAACAGCAACAGCAGCAGCAACCACAGACATTGTCAATGCCACAGCAACAGCAGCAGCAGCAACAAGAACAGCAGCCACAAAGCCAACAGGAGCAGCCCCAGCAGCAACTTGCTACAGTTCAACCTCCAGCTCAGGCTCAATTGACTCAGCATCCACAACAGTTCTTACAGGTGAAACCAGAAGGAAACCAGCTCTTTGAACAGCCAGTTCCATTAAACTAGAGCCTTAGTAAGATGTGATGTGTGGACTTCAGCTCCCAGAATTCCCCAGCCACCTGTTGAAGTCCATAGATCAGTGATGGCGAACCTTTTAGAGACCGAGTGCCCAAACTGCAACCCAAAACCCACTTATGCATCGTCGGGTGCCGGGTGGGTGTGGCTCATTGGGTGGGCGTGTCCCATTGGGTGGGTGTGTCCCATTGCCTGGGTGTGGCCAATTGGGGGGGTGTGGCCCATCGGGTAGGCGTGGCTGCGGTGGTAACAGCAGACTGGGTGGGACTAAAAAGTTAAATCAATCAATTCCAACTTTGCAAGATCTTTTTTTTTCCCCGCGAGAAGTTGAAATTGACTGATTGATTGAACCTTTTTGGTTTTTTGCACACGGCGGCGGAGGCCTAAAGCGAAAAGGTTTTATAAAACCCAGCTGAAGGCCTAGGACTGGGGCGACGGCGCGCATGCCCACAGAGAGGGCTCTGAGTGCCGCCTCTGGCACCTGTGCCATAGGTTCGCCACCACTGCTATAGATCCTAGAGATGCCAAGATTGAAAAACACCAAATAGAGACATCCTCAAAAAACTTTGTAGAACCATCTCTTGCAGACAAATAATGCTTTTGGTGCTTGTTTGTATGTGTTTGGGTGTACAGTACATATCCTCCAAAGTGTATAATGCAGGGCATAGGTTGGTGAATTGCCAAAAATAGCAAGTTCTGTTCTTGAAAGGGTGAATTTTTAAATGGTTTAAGTTCATATGTTCAGGCGAGGTTTATATATTGCATTTGTTCACTAAAAGCAAATGCCTGCAGTGAGCACCTCTCAGGCATTCTTCTGAACTACAGCTAAAACTGTTGCTTTTTTTAAAAAATCTTTTAAAAATCTTCATTTTTGCCAATATGAAATTACTATGTACTATATACGCTGCCCTTCGCTAGTAAGAGGCACGAGTTAATGTTTATTTATTTATGGTCCAATGATCACATAAAGAGGTAAGAAAAATCCAGAATTGGAGCATGCACCTTCTTGTTAATAGCAGTAGGAAGAAAGAAAAAAAACATAAAGTTTCAGGAAAACATACAACCTTGATTTTAAAGTTAAAAGGTGTTTTAAAAAGGGCTTGTGACGTGGCACATAACTCATCCAGTTAGTGCTCAGAATTGTATCTTTTTTTTGCTGAGTGTTCGATACAACGTGTGTGTGTGTGTGTGTGTGTGTGTGTGTGTTGAATACAGGCAATACTCCCTCCTATTTCCCCCACAATAACCCTGTGAGGTGGGTTGGACTGAAAAAATGGGACTAGCCCAAAATCACCCAGCTGGCTTTCATGCTTAAAGCAGGACTAGAACCCTGGTGCCTGGTGCCTTAACCACTAGGCCAGGGGTAGGCAACCTTGGCTCTTTTATGACTTATGGATTTCAACTCCCAGAATTCCTGGGCCAGCATGGCTCAGCTTGGAAACCTCTCCCTTTCCCGTCAGCATGGCTGCCTCAGGAATTCTGGGAGTTGAAGTCTACGAGTCATAAAAGAACCAAGGTTGCCTACCCCTGCTCTAGACCAAACTGGTTCCCATTATATATAGAGATTCTAGGACAGTGATGGTGAACCTATGGCACGCATGCCAGAGGCGGCACTCGGAGCCCTCTCTGTGGGCACACGTGCTGTCGCCCCAGCCCCATCTCCCCCCACGGCCCCCTCCTCACCAGCAGCCCCCCCCCCGGAGAAGAGTCACCCCTGGGCAGCCAAGAACATGGCAGTCGGGCAGCAGGGACAAGACTCCGCCCTCGCGCCCTGTCGCGCGCAGATGATGTTGCGGGGTGCGGGCGGAGGGCATGGCTGCTATGGCGCTGCAGGGCCGCCTGGGCGATCAGCGGCGGGTCATGGAGGCGGTGGGTGGCCCTGTGGGTGGGCAGGGCAGGGGGCAGGCAGGGGCAGAGCAGGCAGGGCAGGAGGCGGAGCGGGGGCGGGTTTGGGGGGCGGGTTTGGGGCACTCGGTCTCTAAAAGGTTCGCCATCACTGCACTAGGATATACACTAGGATATTCTAGGATATACACTAATTGAACCCCTAGGAAAAAGGGATGCATCCGCACACATCCCTTTTTCCCCTCTTTATAATAAATATGTTGAAGTTATCATACGGGATCATAACGTGATGTTGTTAGGTAACGTGCTTAGCTTACGACAGCGGGGACGCTTGACCCCCCCCCTCTCGTTTGTATATTTGCAGACCTCCAGATTACTTCATGGAAATCAGTCGACGCAACTTATCCTCTCTGCTGCTTTCCCGCTACAACAAAGCACTTTTGCCCAGCCCCATCACCAGCAGCATCCGTCTCAGTCACAGCCACCGCAAATGCCACGACACAGAGCTGACAGCATGACGGAGGCGTCTAAAGTGCCACCCCAATAGTGTGGGGCTTTGCTACCGGGAGCGAGGTTTGTAATTGCACTGGAGACGGTGAGATCGGAGTCGACAAGATTTTTGCAATGCACAGTATTGAAATTCTTGTAACCGTTGGAATGTATCTGCTGAAGAAAAATGTACGAAGCGCTGCTGGAGTTTCAGTAGGTGTAAAGCTGGCAAAGCTGATGGGACAGGGACACGCTGACTTTTGCCAGGAATTTAATTGCTCTGGTTTCTATGTTTGGCTTTTCTTCAAAGGCCCTGAGTTAATTTGTCCAGATCAAAGTCAAAATGTTCAGTGGACTGAACAAGATACTTACAATTAAGTTTGCTCAGATTTAAGTGTTACGATGGACACGCTGTTGCTACAGCTATTTTAAGTATGCCTGCAATTATGCTCCAAAGCAAAGTTATTTTATTTTTTTTCTTCATATTACAGGACAGTAAATATTTTCAAAATATTGAATGGAATCTATCTTCATTGTACAGATACTGTAAAATACTGTGTATATGTCTGGTAAAAAAAAGCAAGAGAGCAGGATATTTTATATGATGCATGGAACTTGGTTTGAATGTTTTTCCCCAAAATTTCACCAATCTTCAAACTACTTGTTTTCATCGGTTTATACCTGTTTGTCTTCTCCGTTGTGGAATCTGTAACCTGCACGATCACTTCTTCTCATCTGTAATGTGGGCACAATCTCCTGTTTGTAGTTTATGTGTAACGTCCAGTTTGTTCCATGAGGTGATAGTGTGTTCTTGGTTTGTGGAATTTTTGCAAGTTAAATTATTGATGGAACTCTTTGAACTGTGGGGGTTCAAGGCATTCAATTTCATGAATTCCATTTGTCATGTATCATTTCATGAATATTTTTTTCTTTGAAAAAAAAAAAAATAGGAATTTGCACTGCTCTGTTTTTGATGGTTTGGAATTTTGATTCCCCAAAGCTGACTTTTGATATAAAACATAGTTGCAAATATTTATGTAAAACATACGGTTTTAAAATATGAGCATAATTTTCACAAATGACTCAACTATAGGGAGTAATTTGCACAAAATATATTTAAATTTAATAATTGTAGGCACTTTTTAACTTCTCTGCAGTGGGAAATGTGTTTTCGGAATTGGTTGGAATCTTTTTATTCTCCTGTAAAAATGTTAACCTTCATTTAATCAGAGATGATTCAGGGTCATTTGAAGCAGAACAAATAATAAAACCTCCACAGTGCCTTGATTTTGATTCAGGTAATAGTGCTAAACATACTGAATTACATTATCTTGAATTTATGACCATCGATTTTAGTTCACTGACAAAAACATGCTTCCTAGCTCAGTCTCTATTGTGCATATAGGTATTTTAAAAACTGTACAAATTGAGAATCGCAATGTTTTTAAAATGCTGCGCTCTCCTTCTCAACCATTCAGTAAGGGGCAGCTGCGGTGTAATTACTCTCATTTCACAATTTGAAATGTTGCATCTCATGTTTTCTAAATTTATGCCAAAACATGTTTTGTGAGTAACAGTACAACTGACTTGTAAAGCAGTTTAAATTGAGTTATCCGGAATGAGACAGACTACATAAATAAGATATAAAGAGATAACATTGTATTGGGACTTCAGATGACAAATTCACTTCATAAAAGATAATAAAAAGATCCAACTGAAATTCTGTACCGATTTAAAAAAAAAAAGTTTTAATATATTTTATGGTACTAGTTTTAAAATCCACGTCTGCAGAGCAAAATAAGTTTGAAAAGACTTATCAATTGGGTATCTAAAAGGGAGAAAAAAAATATTGGAATGTCTGAGTCAAGAAAGATTGGGTGATAAAGAGGAGCTTTATTAATGTAACCAAAGTTATAGTGAGAGGCGCAAAGAATGTAGTACTGGCTGGACAAAGCAACATCTTGGTAGATGTTATCCTAAGGTTAATTTGGATGCTATTCGGGTATCACGCAAACCATCAGCTTATCTTAGCTGTAAATGTGCCCATGTAATCTACTGGCCACTTTCTAAGTGGTAGATAAACGGAGCGTAACATTTAAATGTAAGATTCTGCTTTCATCTGTCTTGAGGAAATCAGAGAATGAAGCCATAATTTTGTTTAAATGCCATTCACGGCTTTATTTCTTGGTTTTTCTGGGCAACATGCTAGGCTGGGCTGACTGCACCAGTGGATATGCTTGAACATGTCTGCTACTAAGCCAGGCAGATGGTTTAATGCGATACGCGAATGGCTCCTTCAAGTTCTTTTCATTGTTTTAGCCTTCCATGGTTCCAATTCCCTCCCCCCCACATGCATTACTCAACAGTTTAATAGCTCGTACCATAATCAAATTTTTAAGATTTATTTTTTAAAGAATCAAAGAACCAAAGAATTGGATTAACCCTGTTCTCTCTTGGCAAATACTGGAAAACCAGTAGGTCGTTTACTTAGGAAACTATGTAGCACTATTACCTACATACGTGGAAACAGTTCTATGAATTTAATTGCAAATAACTCTAGTCTGCTGTAACTTGTTTGTTACAATGCCAGGCCTGGCTGTGTTGAACGAACATCTTTGCATGTAGTAAATGATTGTCCAGTTGGGCTTGAAGCTATTTAGAATATTACAGCATTAAATAAGAAAATGTGGAGGGCTTTGGAATTGCTTTATAGATCAGGGTTTTAGTCTAAGGATGCAGAGCGGCAGTCCTGGGCTGTTTATTTGATATAGATTTTCTTGGCAATCTTTATTGAGAAAGAACACAACTATCAGTAGATGTGACACGTATTTCGGGAGGTTATACAAAAGGTAAGCTGACGAAAGAAAAGTCGTTAAGAAAGTTTAAAAAAAAAAAACAATTGCTAAAGATTTTTTTTGTCTACAGCACTCCAGGCATACCTCAACGAAACAAACATATTTTCTAGAAGGTATGTTGGCATTTATGTTCTGTTTTCTAGCTGACAGATTTTTGTCTGAAGATCTTTTGCTTCTGTGGAGCGTCAGTGTGCCCTAAATAGCGAGCAAATTCAGCTTTTGCTCTTAATGATAGTTCTGATGTTTCTCAAGGCTAATTTTTAATCTCGGAAAATCATTTGCAAGCGCTGAGTATTCCGCCCTCTGTAATTTAGCATGGCCAAATGTCTCTGCTGGGGGAGGCAGGGTGGGTGTGGAGGGGGGCCGCGGAGAGTTGGGGGTTCGTATTGTGGGTATTGCACTTAACCTAGAGCAGGAGCGGGCAACCTGGATAGAGTCAGGGATCACAGTGCAGCTTCCTTGGAGAAACGTGGGGGCCTTTGGAGAGGGGAGTGTTTGAGTGGGACATGGGAACAGGAGACCCCTGGGAGGCAGGCCCACCCCGATTCCCACGCTCAAACTCTTTTGAGACCGTGCCAAAAAGACGTTCAATTTTGCGGCCAGTTTCCGGCAGTGCAATTTTGGCCCATTTTTCCAGGATGGTTGGGGAGAGTTTTGCTTCCATTCCCGTTCTCATTTTTTTTAAAAAAGAAAGGAAAACTTGTTTTGGCAAAACCCAGACACTTTTGCCATTGAATTTCAGAATTGCAGGGTCCTGGAAGGTTTCAGATGAGATCCTGGGAGTGGCAAGAGGCCAAGCACTGTGCTGAAGCAACAGTTGAGCCAGCGGCAGGAAACCTGACAAAAGTGCTGCTGAAAAAAGGAGAAGAGTAGTTAAGGTTTGCTTATGTTTGTGGGGGTGGGAGGGGGAAGGAAGACTCCAAGGTGAGCTTCTGGGAATCCTAGAGGGAATCGTATAAATATTTTTGATATTATATTTAATATATATATATATATATACATATACATATATACTATATTTCTACACATATTCAGAGAATATAGTCAAGAGCGCTCCATATGCCTTCCATTATTTTTATGTAGAAGTTTACTTGCTAGTGCAATGAATTATTCCAGTCTGTCACAATCTGTAGGCTTCCTGCCTGCTGCCAGCTGATCGGGATAAAAATGACTGAACATCCACACTAGTCCAAAGCTGTCAGTTAAAACTGTGTTAGTTGCTTAAGGATCTGTTGAAAACATAATCCCGTTAACCACTGTGGCCAGAGTCACTGGGATTACGAAGAGATGGGGGTAGCCACACCTAGGGTGGGGATATGAAATAATAAAAAACATTTTTAAGTGGAAAGAGTCTTGCCAAGAGACCTGCACCTAAAATATATATACCATAGGACGATGCACCTGGGTAGATTGGCAAGTCAAAATTTGCTTTTTCCTCTTGTTTCTGCAAGTGGTGATCACTCTCCTGTAATACTTGAGTATGATATTGAATTAGGTAGCCTAAAATGTGCGCAAACATAAGCACTTTATTGGGGGGGGGGGGTGTCACATTTTGAAATACAATTTATTTAGGCAATGGGACTGTTCACAGAAGAAAAGGGTGGGGTCGGAATGTAGACTATTGTCAAAAAGAGGCATTGCTGGAAAATGTTTCTTGACATTTACGGTAGGTTTAAGTCTAAATACGCGACATGTAGTATTGGTTGGCTTTATATGGATACAGATAAAATACCTAAGCTTTTTTTCAGAACTGATTTTTTTTTAAAAAAAATAATAATAAATGTTGCACAATTGCCAGAGAATTATCCACAGGAGGCTTTCGTGTAATTCTAAGTGGTCCTTAGGATTAAAAGTGTAGAGGGTTTACAGATGTGGCCTTTAGTAGACTGCTTCAGTCACAAATAATAGTTTGTATTTTTAAGTGAACACCCATTTTTGTTGTGTACGTATGTAGGTATGTGTGTGGTTTTGTTTTGTTTTTTTTTAAAAAATATATGTTACTGTGTCATGTGATGTCAGCATGCACGTCAAAGTCATAAATCGATTGTCGGCAATGTGTAGTTGAGATATGTATGTGATAAGACACGGAGGCCTAGAGCAGTGGTTCTCAACCTTTTTAATGCCGCGACCCCAACCGGTCGTAAGTCGAGGACTTTCCCTGCCCGGGAGCGCCGTGCATGCGTGGTTCTGCCCCCTGCACCGGCCGAAGCGTAGCTGGCAAGCGGCAGAGATGGAGCAGGCCGACCACCAGCTGGCCCAGCCCAAGGGAGGTAAGGCACCCGCCGGAAAAGGGGGAAAAAAATGGCGGACAAAAAAAATGGCGGACAGCCTTGCTTGGCGACCCCCATGAAATGGTCGATCGACCCCAAATGGGGTCCCGACCCACAGGTTGAGAACCACTGGCCTAGAGGGAGCCGATGTGATGTGGAAGAGAGGATGTGGTTTCTTCTTCCCTATCCAAGTTAAAAAAAAAAATTGGAGATGTTTTCAAACGTATACACTTGTTCGAAGTTGAATGTTGAACAGTCAGTGAGTGAGACGAGCTTTGAGAGACATTTTTTTTTAAAAAAAAACATAATTTGGTTGTTTATGAAACCGAGTAGTTTATTGATACGTATTTTTAACACTACATTCCTCTGTCTTTAATAAACAAATACTTTACAGTCTATGTTGCTAACGCTTTATGCTTTCTCATCTGCATGGGTATTGCCAGCAGCAGCATGATAGGTCGTATTGCTTAAAAGATATTGTACCTGCCAGTAACACACAAAACAAAAGCGAAATGAAACACTGTGTATGAACAAAATACTGTGTTGCCTGATATACAGATCCCAGCTCTAACTGAGGTGCTGCACTAGTAGACAATCAAAATCAGTGGAAGACTTTGGGGTGGGGTGGGGTGGGGGGGGATGTTCTTAAAAGATACAGCTGCTTTGAAAGTGTTTTTTATTCTTAAAAAGTATTTATTTTTTAAATTGTCTAATTGGATACTTTTCAGTGTTGATTTCACCATTGTCTTGGTTTTTGCATTTTTAAAATTTGGCATTAGATTTGTATATGTAGGAAACCTGTGTGATTTTTCATGATCTGACATCAGGAACTGTAGATATGAATCCTTAGTGTTCATGTGATCATTACTAAGTGTCCGTTTTTAACTGAATAAACATAACATTTGAAATTTTCTGCTTGTAGCGTCAAGGTTTTGATAACGTTTCCGGCTTGAATACTTCTTGCTGACTCGGTATCCATACTGTTACTTTTCTTCAACAACAATAACAGCAACGAGAAAGAATCGAGCGGGGTGGAGAGAAGTGAAGAAATTGCAAATACAAGCGGCACCCGGGATTTGGCTGGTGCTAGTTGTGGCTCTTTTTGCGTTACATCTTGCTAATGATCTAGGTCAGGGGTAGGCAAGCTTGGCTCTTTTATGACTCGTGGACTTCAACTCCCAGAATTCCTGAGCCAGCTATAGCTGGCTCAGGAATTCTGGGAGTTGAAGTCCACGAGTCATAAAAGAGCCAAGGTTGCCTACCCCTGATCTAGGACAACGTTGTTGTTTTTTTAACAAATTGTATTGGTTTTTTAACTTTTACAACAGAATGCTCAAGACACACCGTGGTGGTTAGGTGATCAATCATCCAAAAACAAAATCATATTAATAGCTCAAGTAAATACATTAAATGTTCCCTCTCTATTTCCCTCAAATAATATAACCTATTTAACATAATCCATTTCTACATTACATATCTATAAATCCTAATCCTGTTTTGAGCTTTATTAGTTTACAATTACCATAGTCCAATTTAATCTTAGATAAATGTGTTATCACTTCGGGTATCCCTTTCTAAAATACTAATCCAGATATATTCTAATTCATAATCTCATAAATCATTGATTTTATCACAGACCTCTCTTATTACTTCAAATAGCATTTAAATCTCATTCAAATAATTATCATATCTAAAAAAAACAAACACCCCTATTATTACACAAAACATCGTCTTGCTAACTTAACACACTCAATTACAAATTTTCAACTCTAAGTCTTAATCCTTAAATCAATCCATATTTCTCAAAACCTTTTTTAATCCATTATACATATCATTTTAAATGTCTTTTTTTCAGTCTTATTCTTATTTTAGTCTTTTTCAACCTGGGCAACTTTAAGATGTATGGACTTCAACTCCCAAAATTCTCCAGCCAACTTTTAAGTCCATATGTCTTAAAGGTTGCCCAGGTTGAGAAACAATGATCTAGGAAATTAGAGCTGTCTCTAGCTTTAGATACCTGTCTCTCACAAACACTGAACAGGAGGAGCCCCTTACATTTGTAGACAGGTGGAAAAGGAACAACATTCACTATTCTTTTACAATGCTCAATCACGCTTCTGACAAAATTTTAAATCCACAATGAGTGGCAGGAAGAAAAATAATTAGGCTAACTGCCAATTAGTTTTTAGTTTCAAGGATGACGGGGAAAACTAGAAAAGCTGAGAAGGATTGCCACATTACTCTCTTGAAGGTGCCCGGATCAGAACTGACCTAGATTTTGAATCCTTCAAGAGTCTCTACACTAGGCACCACGCGGTTAACCACCAGCAAAAAAAGCACCAGGTAGTACTAAAGGACCCTCAGCTAGTACTTTTCCTCCCATTTGATTTCAGTGAGTGTAGGCTTCACTGTCCCAAGGCAGTGGGAGCGCTTGGTTTCATTCCATGCAGGTCATCTGACTATAATCTCAATGGAGTGGGACTCAGGTTTTACACCCTTTGCAACTCCGCTAGATGCTGTCAGCTTAAGGGGGAAAAGAATGAAGAGCCTGCGGAAGGGATGATCTAAAAATAATGACACACAGATGCAGAAGCAAATATGCTGCACGAGGCATGTTTCCACAGTAGGAAAGGCCAGTAGACAGAAGAATGCTTTTAAAGCAGGGCGTTTCAACCTCTTCACCCATTGTACCACTTTTAGGATATGGCAACATCCGAGTACCACCCGTCGCCTAGCAAGGTGTCAAAAACTTGAGGACCAAAACAAAAAAAGAAAAAGAAAAAAAGTGATAAAAGTACAGGTAGTCCTCGACTTACAACAGTTCGCTTAGTGACTGTTCGAACTTACAGTGGCACTGAAAAAAGTGCCCCCCAAGCCACAGCCGAGCAAGACACCTGCCTGCCCGCCCGCCCGCGCTCTTCCTCCTGTCCGAGGTTTCCATTGTTGTGAGCGTTTCTGTTGAGGATTGGCAGCGGGGGTGGGGTGGGGGGGTGTTTGGTTTTTATTCCCCCCCGTCTGCTGGGTGGTTGCAGCAAGTTTTGGTCACTTCACATGACCCTGGGACACTGTGACCGTCATAAATATGAATCAGTTGCCAAGCATCTGAATGCAAATCACAAGACCCTGGAGATAAGGCAACATTCCAGCTGATCGGCGCTTCTTCTGGGCTCAGCAGAAGCGCCAGGATCAGCGCTGAGCTCCAGCTGGAGCCTGGCGCTGATCCTGATGCTTCCATTGAGCCCTGACAGTTCCGAAGAAGCGCTGATCCTGGCACTTCCGCTGAGCCCTGACAGCCCTGCAGCTCCAGCCATCTCTCGCTCAGGCTTGTGCAGTGCTACCACTGGTTCAGCTCGTTCCCCTCCCCTGCTACTTTTCTGGGATGGTCGCGCACCACCTGCTAGGTGCCAATGTACCACAGGTGGTACCTGTACTACTGGTTGAAAAGCCCTGTTTTAAAGTCTCAGCATAATGACAATAAAAAAGATTAAACTCCTGAAAAAACAGTGGGTTTTTTTCTCTCTTTCAGGAATAGCACCTATACTGGAAAACAGTGAAAACCCAGCTTATTACTACTACATGAAGGTAAACCCCTCTTCAGAATCATCCACAAATTATACCTGTTCACATTAAGCTTAACTACAAGAGTCTCATACTTGGGAAAGATAAAAAAAAATAAAAGCAGTAAAAAAGAACGTCTTTACAAAAGCGTTTATTTTAAAGCAATCTTTCCAGCGTGATACCCATCTTTTACAAACTGGATTCTTTCTTTTTTTTCCCCCCCTTTTGGTTACAAAATGGACAACTATATAGCTCAGTGACAGCAATTGGCAAATCCAAAATCCTGCTGAGAGACCCAAAAATATGAATAGCATTCACTGAATTCGCTATTTTCAAGAATCTAATTTCATTCCAAGAAATGGGAAGAGATATTGGTTCAGACCAGCAAATAGCTTGATGTAAATTCTCTCCTAGACCAGGCGCATAATATAAACAGGGGAAATGCTTTGGACCCCAGGTTCCTTTGGATGGCTTCTGAATTTCTAGATCATAGTAAAAAAAAAAACCAACATCATAGGGCAAAAAGGAGAGGTAGTTTGGACCTCTCCCACTTGATCAAACTTATCTCAGCCTTCATATTGCAGTATTAGTTTGACTAGGAATAAAGCTTTAATTTGGAAAGGGGTTGCTTCATATTGCTGCAATGCCATACTTTATGTAAAACACATTTAGCAGGATAACATCTGAGATACTATGGCTAGATCCACTATTTACATTAAGCCAACAAATTGTTAAATATTACATCTAACTGGGTTTGCATAACACCAAGTTAAAAGACCAGGGCTTATGTACCAAATGGCTGAGTCCACGCAGGGTTCTAAAGCAAAATCATGGCACAGCTTAGAACAATGCATGTGAACTGAATCAATGTCAAATTATTGCTTTCAATAACTGACAAGCAGCATGATTCAAAATTAAAAACACCAGCAATCATGAAATATTTGTCCATCAAAGGTACTGGAGTAAAAAGAAATGGGTACAACCACTAAAAATATAAAATATTGGACAATACACATTATTTTCCTCTGAATGAAACCAGAACTCATTTTAATTACAATTCTATCATAGGAGACGCCTAGTTGTTATCCACGTTCTCCCATATTATTATATTTACTAAAAAAAAACAATGATCGTTTTTAAGAATATTTTAATCTGAAAATGCATCAAATGTTCAGTAAAATACAAAAATTGATCTGTAAATATCTAGATGGATTGTGTATTTTGAGACCGTTTCTGAATTAGCACGTTCTCTATCAAAGTATCCTGATTTTTCCACAAGTCCACACGTCCATTGTCTTGAGGAGATGACTTAATTGTTGGCATAGCTCTTCCTTTCTGACTGTGGAACCACGTACTTGAGAAATAAAATCAAAGGGGGCTGTCAAGCAGTGGGGTTTTTTTGGGACATCTGCCAGCAAAATAACTAAAATAAAATTTCAGGAGCTGAACTTCGGTTTATCTGAGCCGGTATAGTAAGCCAAATGTACATTATTCATATCCCAAATATATAGATCATGTTATTGTCCAGCAGAGCTCTGTATCTACAAAACATACCAAACTAATCGTTACTATAAAAATTACAGCATCCCACCTTCAGTGCTTGTTTGAATAAGTAGCTGTACATTATATACAGGGAGCCAAATGGCAGTCACTGGCTCTAATTCTTGTATTTCAAGGAAAAGGGGGAAAAAAATATTCCTGCTAAAATCCAACATCTGGGCTTATAAATAATGCAGAGAATGCAAATGCTAAGAAAACAATGCCTCCTATGATTGTCACTGTAAAAAAAAAAAGAAAAGGGGGGGGGGAATGATCATGTGGTTAGAACTTATATAAAAGACAAAATTTCACATTGCTTATTTTGTATTTATAAATTTACTTTCGTGCTCCTACTTCTCCCCGGCATCTAATCAATGAAGATACTCATCCTATGTATTTACAACATGGTCAGAGTCAAGAAGTTACAAATAGCAAGCTTAGTTAGTGTTTATATACTGTAAGAAATAATCCACATCAACTGACTTTTGTGCAATTCAGCAACATTTGAACCACAAAAGACCTCATCCCTTTGGATGATTCTCGTAAGGAAACATGTACTTTTTCCCTTTATGTTTTTTTATGTTTTAATTGTTTTTATGGTTTTGAAGTTTTGTCTTTTGTTATGATTCTGGTTATTTTTGCGTTTGTGTGTGTGTGTGTGTGTGTTTTAATCCTGTAAGCCACCCACAGTCATGTATCTGAGATGGCTGGTTGTATAATTTCAACCAATTAATAAATGGGGAAAAAAAAGACATTTTTGCCTGCTCTATACTCCTGCCAGGAAAGATTAAATAATAAATTATTCTCAGCAAATGGTTAAAATGAGAGAAATTTGAAAACTGATTTTGAACCAACTGGAAAATTAGACAGTACAGTAGTGGCCAAAATTGTGGAAACCTTTTGGGAAAAGTGTACAGTAGAAATGCCACCTTTGGTTAAGTTTCCACCCATTTTTCTTCTAATTTCTTTATAACTGTAGCCTCGTTCACTTAATAATACTATTTTGCATCACTTTCTGGGCAACCAGTCAACTGTTTGCACCATTACTTTAATTTTATTACGCTTTACAAGCTCGCTAAATGAAAGAACACAAAAAAACCCAACCAACTTGACAGCAATCACATAACACAATGACAAATGTCCTCTCAGCTTTCAATACATGACATCAGTAACTGAATCCTACTGTGATCTGATTGGCTCATTGCCAAAACAGGATGACACCTGATTGGCTCTCTAAACACTTGTGCTCTTTGGCTACAATCAGATGAAGGAAAGCTACCTGAGATCAACCTAAGCAAGTTGTGCTTCCTTTTTCTGGTTATTTGGCTATAACTTTTCACAGAATACAGTACAGATAATTGAACAAACTTTGTTGCAATACATTCTTGATTAAATTATCTTTCCATTGATATATAATTTTATGGTACTACTCCCCCCAAAAAGTGGTGTTATTAGTCATCAAACCTCAAAAGTACACTTTTCCCAAAAGGTTTCCACAATTTTGGCCGCTACTGTATAGGAAGTTTCATTGCTGATTATGGGTTAGTATTTGCTCAGGCCTGTTCACGCTGACTGGCAGTGGATTAAAGACAATTCTCCTCTCCGTCTAAGCCAGTGGTTCTCAACCTTTTTAATGCCGCGACCCCAACTGGTCGTAAGTCGAGGACTAAACCGGTCGTAAGTCGAGGACTAAACCGGTCGTAAGTCGAGGACTAAACCGGTCGTAAGTCGAGGACTACCCAACCGGTCGTAAGTCGAGGACTACCCAACTGGTCGTAAGTTGAGGACTTTCCCTGCCCAGGAGCGCCGCACATGCGTGGTTCCGCCCCCTGCGCCGGCCGAGTTGTAGCTGGCAAGCGGCAGAGATGGAGCAGGCTGACCACCAGCTGGCCCAGCCCAAGGGAGGTAAGGCACCCGCCGGAAAAGGGGAAAAAATGGCGGACAGCCTTGCTTGGCGACCCCCGTGAAATGGTCGATCGACCCCAAATGGGGTCCCGACCCACAGGTTGAGAACCACTGGTCTAAGCAACTCCCATTCTAAATAACGAGCATGAACTTAAAAAGAATATAGTAAATGGGCAGATTTGACCAATTTCCCTTTTATTAAACCAATTATCCACTAACCGAAAACAAACAGTAAGACGTGGCTGTTTTAATGCACTGGTCCCTTTGGGGATGCCTAAACTGAAGCATGTGAGCAGGTGTTTAAGACAGTTATGTCCTGTGGATCAGAATTGCTAGTGATATTAATCTTTCCAGAGTAAAGAGGGAGACTAAAAGTGTATCGTTACAGTGTAACGTGTAAAGTGTAACATGTACAGTGTAACGTGTAAAAGTGTATCGTGACTTGTAACAGGAATTGGGACAGGAATTTCTATCACTTAGTTTAAAATGCTTCAAGGCGGTCCCTTTTATTAATTTTATAAATAAACTCATATCCCAACACTCCTGCCTCCCATTTCCCCTACAACAACAAGCCTGTGAGGCTAGTTAGGCTGAGAGTGACTGGCCCAAAGTCATCCAGATGACTTTCACGCCCAAGGTGGGGATTAGGGCTCACAGTCTCCGGTCTTCTAGCCTGGTGCCTTAATCAGTAGGCCAGGGGTAGGCAACCTTGGCTCTTTTATGACCCGTGGACTTCAACTCCCAGAATTCCTGAGCCAGCATGGCTTAGCTTGGAAAGCTCTCTCTTTCCCCTCAACATGGCTAGCTCAGGAATTCTGGGAGTTGAAGTCCATGAGTCATAAAAGAGCCAAGGTTGCCTACCCCTGCACTAGACCAAACTGGCTTTTTAACCTCTTCCTGGTTAGAAAACATCTCATTTCCCCTTTCGCTTTGAAAGTAGATGGTTTTCTTTTCCTGCCAAGAACTTACCAGTTCGAACCGAGATTTTTTGTGCTATCATTCTTCCTCCAATCACTGCTAAGCCAGTACACAAACTATGACCAACTGTTCCACCCACCGCCACACCGTAGGGGTTCTGTGGGGAAAAAAAAAACCAGATAAAGTTTCGGTGCTATTTGAAAAGCCACAGATTTTTTTACTGCAGCTGCTTACAAAGGGTCCGTTGATACTTTCAAAGGCCGCAAACGGATAAAAAAAACACACAGAGAATGCTGTCAGCCACGTCCAGCCTCAGTTAACGACCAGAGAGAATCCGCTAGAGTGTCATTCCTGGGATAACCGAAAGTACCACAATCCCTTTAAAAAATGAGAAAACTAGAAACAAAAAAATGCTACTCAATTTAAATGCTCACCTCAGCACTAATATAACTTAACCCAGGGGTGTCAAACTGCCGGCCCACGGGCCGGACGCGTCATCCGGAAGCCACGCCCACCCCATTGCCGGCAATGGCAAAAACCGTCCCGGTACGTTGCGCGATGTCATGTGAGATCGCAAGTTTGACATGTCTGACTTAACCAATTGGACAGAATAAAAGTGCAATGAATTAAAAATGTGTGAATGTTTATTTATTTATTTATTTATTATTTATTATTTAAATTTATATACCACCCTATCTCCCTTACGGGACTCAGGGCGGTGAACAGGCGATAATAAAAATCACAATAAATATTAAATAAAAAGCCTGCTCTAAAATACCCCATATAAACCAAAAAAGTCAATTAATTATATAGCAGGACATGTACTTCCAGATCTTCAGAGGGTACTATGTAAATGGAACTATAGTTGCTTCTAGGCCTGACTCATCACCGTGCTTGTGCATGGCAACTTCCATGGAAGCAACAATTTGACATACATAATATTAAATCAAAACCACATGGGTCTCTAAAGCAGTCTCATGACTGCAGGTCCCATCGCTTCTCTGCCCAGACATAAGCAAGAGAACAGATACACAGATACACCAACTCTACTGAGTGCATTCCATGGAGCATGCCTTTTAAAATGGACAGATCCCAAGGGAAAATGATTTGTTATCCTGCGCAAGGCTCAAATATCAATCTATCTCTCCTTCACGGATTACTGCCTTGTCGTGGCGAAGGGGCTTGCGTAACTCAATGAAGCTATGAGCTATGCCGTGCAGGGCCACCCAAGACGGACAGGTCATAGCAGAGAGTTCTGACAAAATGTGATCCACTGGAGAAGGAAATGGCAACCCACTCCAGTATCTTTGCCATGAAAACCCCATGGACAGTACCAAAAGGTGGCTGGGTGGAGTCACTGAAGCAGTAGGTCTGAGCTTAAATGGACTCCAGAAGATGGTAGAAGACAGGAAGACCTGGAGGAACGTTGTCCATGGGATCGCAATGGGTCGGGACACGACTTCGCAACTAACAACAACAAATCAATCTATCTATAACTAATTCGTTCCTGAGCCTTTTGTTCTGTGACTTCTGATCACGCACATTTCTTATACAATTGTCTCACCTCTCTTGCTGCCAGAACAATGGTGGTCAACTGGGAGCGGTCACCCCATTCAGCTAGGAATGTTAAAGTGAATGCTTGCACAAAAATTGGAGAAATAAAATGCAGACATTTCCTCTGAGGTATTACAGGGCCCGTACCCGCTTCCATATCTCCGGGCCCATTTAAGAGTTTCATTCTCTGGAGCTAGGAAAAGAAGCAGCTGTTAGAAAACTCGGGGAACTACAGTCAGATCCCAAGATTGAACACCAGCGATACACAGCAATGGTCAGACTTACAATGTAAATCTACAAAATGTACCAATGTAAATTGGTACAAACTGCCAATTAAATAATTAATACTTCATCGCAAGAGTGATTAATGCAGGAATCAGACAGTTGCTGTAACTAATCTAGGTTTATAAAATTACATTCTGAAATTTTTGCTGGCTATAAAGATTTCTCCCTTTACAATCAATCCTCGGTTGGAAACAGAATATTCAAAGAATATAAAGGAATGGGTAATCTGATTTTACAGTGGAATGGCAATTCTAGTCTACAATTCTGATTTCAGAAATGATCACAAATGGAAACAATTCTGACACTGAGCTGTTACAACATTATACTAATAATATATCATATCAAATCTTATGGTCACAGATTGGCATATATTGACAATAAAAATGCTAACAAAAATGTCCAGAAATGGATGTCTTAATAAGACTGATCCACTGCTAATTTTGGACATCCCATCCAGGTAATCCTATGAGGAAGAATATGTGGGTCTGCTGAAATTACCTAACCACAGGATCCAATAACTGCTGGCACTGGTCTAGAAACCTAGGGTGCTTGGAGTTGTAACTCAGTGGTATCTGCTAATTCATTTCCCATCCTTGATTTAGTGATCCTATGGAGCAATTTGGATTCAAGGGAGAAAAAGTGATTCCAAATGTGCAAGGAAAAAAGAATTTCATATGTTGGTAGGGATCTGTTTCTTTTTCTGGACCAACATGGCACAATACACATTTGATTTTAAGGAAGTAGTAGTGATTGGTGCCCTTTGAAACATCTTTCCTTCTTCAGTCTGGATCAGGGGTAGGCAACCTTGGCTCATTTATGACTCGTGGACTTCAACTCCCAGAATTCCTGAGCCGGCTCAGCTGGCTCAGGAATTCTGGGAGTTGAAGTCCACGAGTCATAAAAGAGCCAAGGTTGCCTATCCCTGCTCTGGATCTTTGCACAGCCTTAATATCATTAAGTATTAAACAGGTACTTGTTAAGAAGATCATTTAAGAAGTACTAACGAAATAACAGCCTAATACTTTCTAACCAAGCGTGCTGCCTGGGGAATTCTGGGAGTTGAAGTCCACACACCTTAAAATTGCCAAAGTTGAGAAACACTGTTATAAATGTTCACTTACTTCTTCATCTTTCTTTTTGAGTTCTGCTTGTACTTCCTCTAATTCTTCCTGACCTTCATCTGCGCTCATCTTCAAGCCTTCTCGAAGCATTCGGATACCAAAAATTGCAAAGAGTGCTGTTGACACATAGTAGGTATATATTCTGGGAATTACGGTGGTAGCATACCCAAATAAAACTAAAAACAGAAAAGCAAATAGTTTAGGTTTTCCAGGAAGCAGACTTGGTTTATTTCTACTGTCTAAGCAATGTTTTAAATTCAGGAAGTCCTTATATATTAATTATAATTAATTAATTATATATTAATTAATCCCTTGGAATTAATGTACATTGATATATTATTATATACAATATTATGTCCCAAATTATGCAGTAATATAACATTAATACACAATATTATTTCCCACATTTCTACCTAGCTGAAATCCAGATAAATTTTTCCAAAATCCAGATAAATTTTTCCAAGAAAAAGTCAGTTTATAAAAATTAACTGACATAAAATTATAAAAACTTTGGCTCTTTATAATAGTCAAAATATTCCTACACGATATTTTGCAGTAATCCTAATTTACAATAACTCTATGAATAGGCCATAGAGAGGGTAGGTTTTTTGTTGCGTAAAATTTTTAGATTGCTCAAATGATACAGACTTTAGGTGACGTACAAAGTAAAAAGAAAAAAAAATAAAGCTAATCTAAAAAAACAAAAGCCAAATAGCTACTCAAAATCTTCAAGATTTTGTTGCTAAAAAGTGTGGTCTCTAATGATTTCCTATTGTCAGAAGGGCTCCCCTAAAGAAATGCAAAATATTTCAAATTTTAAAAAAAAGTGCATCATGTCAGAATGGCACTGGGCCACTTCTGATAAAATGAAACAACCTAGTTTAAACTGGACATCTTCACAACTGAAATGTTTCACATATCCCTATTCTCTCCCACATACATATATTACATTTTCACTTTCAGACCAGGACACAGAAGACAAAGCACTAACCAGAGAGACACGTCATCAGCCCTAAGGCCAACATTGCACCAGCCAACACTGTTAAGCGATTGTAACGCATTGCCATAATAGCAGCAATGAAGAAGGTTTTATCGCCCAATTCTGAAACAATGATGACAGAAATTGCAGCCACAAATGCATGGATAAATCCCAGGTTAGTTTTATCTGAAGAATCTCCACTCATAGAATGGACGGGAACAACAAGGGTAGGTCCTTTCTGAAAAGAAAAATAAACACGTTCTTCATTCCAAGTTTTAGTTTTAAGGAAACCAGTTCCTTATCATGCCAACACAGAAGAAAAAATGCAATCCACTGGATAGTGTCTAAAAGGGCCCTACAAATTCTTTACTTACCGTACTTTACATATTTCTGTGTAAGCCAAGAAGTTTTAAGTGCCAAAATAAACTCCCCAGTTCAGCTTATATGGGGATGGACTCATCTGAGAGTATATAGTATACAATACTTCCTTAAAAGTACCCATATTTTCTGTATACACTCATTTATAAATACATCCGTAGATCAGCAGAATGTCAAAAGACCATATGGGAAAGCTTTTATTTTATTTTATGTTATTTTATTTTTTATGTTATGTTATTATTTACTGGATTTATATGCCACCCATCTCATCCTGGAGACAACTTTGGACAGCTTATAAACATTACAACCAAAAACACTAAAAAGACAAGGCTGTAATAATCACAGTTAAAATTTAGATAAAAAAATATAATTTATTACTAAACGATTAAAAGGGGGGAGAAAGTACGAAGACCACAGGGGGAGGTAGGGTCGTCTCTTAATTTACTAACCACATCAGAGTGATACCCCCCCCTGTTGGCACCCCAGGCCTGCTGGCAAAGTCAGGTCTTCAGGCCCTTAAGGGCAGTCAGGAGGGTCAATGCGGATCCCACCTCGGAGGGTCTGTTCCAAAGGGCAGGGGCCATGGCGGAGAAGGGTCTTCTCCTGGAGCCTGCCTGCCAGAATTCCTCAGCTGAACGGGTCCTTAGCATGCCTGCTCTACCAGCACAGGTGGGATCGGCCAATCCCAATGAGGTGAGATGGTTCCTCCAGGCCAGTGGTTCTCAACCTGTGGGTCGGGACCCCATTTGGGGTCGATCGACCATTTCATGGGGGTCGCCAAGCAAGGCTGTCCACCATTTTTTTTGTCCGCCATTTTTTCCCCCTTTTCCGGCGGGTGCCTTACCTCCCTTGGGCTGGGCCAGCTGGTGGTCGGCCTGCTCCGTCTCTGCCGCTTGCCAGCTACGCCTCAGCCGGCGCAGGGGGCGGAACCACGCATGCGCGGCGCTCCCGGGCAGGGAAAGTCCTCGACTTACGACCGGTTTAGTCCTCGACTTACGACCGGTTTAGTCCTCGACTTACGACCGGTTTAGTCCTCGACTTACGACCGGTTGGGGTCGCGGCATTAAAAAGGTTGAGAACCACTGCTCCAGGCCATACGGGGCTTTGAAAGTAATAACCAACACCTCAAATTGCACCCAGAAGCAAAACAGCAGCCAATATGGAAATATGGGGAGCCCAAGGACTGCCCACATTTGCTACTTTCTGCACCCATTGTAGCTTCCAAATACACTTTAAGGGTAGCCCCAGGTAAAGTACACATCTACAGGTGGCACGTTTTTTCATGGTACTTTTGTTAAAAATTTTGAGGGTCACTTTATCCGTGGATGCGCTCATAGGCAAGTATATACGGTATCTGAGTAATGACTACCTTTAAATTTAGAAAGTTTATTATAAGCCTCCAGTTGGTATCAACTCTTAGAAACCGCAAACTTAAGAGTTCTTCTTACAATGTTCTTTTGTATTTAAGACTTCTCCAAGCACAAACCTGTGAGCTGCTCAAAGTCACCGAGAGTCAGGCAGCATACAAATTTAATACAATATAAAATGATCATCTCATGATCACATATTCTCCTTCGTATTTAAGATAAACTGTTTCATCAAGGTTTTTATTTATCCCTGCTGAAACAAAAATATGCAAATGATTTGAACTTTAGATGTTGACTCACTGGCATTCTGTTTTTCATTTTATTGTTATGGCACTTTGCCCATAGCTGTCGTTTACCTGCATTTCTTCAACAATAAATTATAGTCACTCCAACAATTTTCTACTTAACTTTAATTCACCATATTAACTATATACCTTATTTAGAAGGTATATTCGAAGGAATTAACCATATGTAGACAAAAAAAAAAATACAGAAAGCAAATACAATAGTTATTTTCAGGTTTTTGAGTATATGTCAGACAGAATTTCCTCAAAATGTATTGTTTCAAAATACAGGACTTAATCAAGAAACAAAATTCCTAGCAGTAAGAGTAGTTCATCGGTGGAACTATATGTCAAGATTGACTTTAATTTCAGTATTATACTGACCAGGACTTATATGCCTTAAATGGCCATTTCCCGCTGTTATAATATTATGATCAGCTAGCAGTGTTTCTCAACCTTGACAATTTTAAGGCATGTGGACTTCAACTCCCAGAATTCCACAGCCAGCAATGCTGGCTGTGGAATTCTGGGAGTTGAAGTCCACATGCCTTAAAATTGTCAAGGTTGAGAAACACTGAGCTAGACAATACTTGATTTGTGACAATACAATATTAACATCCGTAACAAACAACATTAGTTTTTACAAATGCATAAAAGATCAAATATAAAATTTCACAAATGAATAAAATGACAGTAAAGGTTTAAAAAAACAGTTTGGTAAAATAAACTTGTTTAAATAAAGAGAACTAAGCAAGTGGCATTCGATGCATCTCCTTAAAGAAGCTTCACAATCAAATCCCACAATCAAAACCACATTTTTCCAGATACTGCTTCAAAAAGAGCAATGGCAGACTGGACCATTCTATTTCTAGAATATTATTCTAGAAATAGAATTCTAAGAATAGTAAAGTAGCTGCAAGTTCTACTTTTAGTAAGTGAAATAGGTTTTAGCAGTTGTACAATCTAAGTGTTTTTCTTTTATTAAAAACATATTGTGCTAGATCACAAAGAAAGCTAGTTCTTGTTGGTCTCAAATCTTTCCAACCAGGTGCTGTAGCAGTTCAGGAAGAAAGGCTGATTTTATCGCACAAATATATCCAACATGTTTCACCTTGTCTGCTCTTTGTCAGTAAAGGTGAAGATCTGGAGTATCATGAAATACTAGCTTGTAGATGAAAGTGCATGAAATTTCAATTCACATTTTATTTTTGAAGACAAAATTATCCTGGGACTATAAAATGAGTACTTTTTTGGGGGTCCATTATGGGGCAAAAATTTTTCCAACCAAGATATCTCAAATGGGCTAATTTACAGAATGTGTCTGGGACCCTTGGCTCCCATGGAACCGAAATTTGGCAAGTTTTATAGAACAGTTTATAAGGTAAGAATTATCATAAAGTATTTTATGACAAAACAAAATGTGATAAAATATTTCCTATGGTCAACTCTTGATGTTTGGGCTGTACAATTCTATTTGGCTACTTTTAAGGTGGATGGATCTCTGAATATGTCCCTCAATTTTTAAGAACTTTTCAACTACATTACAAGCTCTGCCACTGTTGAAATACCTCTGAAATGATAAGCCATAGGTTATCTAGTCAATATTAAAATTTAAATTGGTTATTTGTTTTTAAGCAATGGTAAATCTCAACTTATAATTTTATAGCAAGGATATATGAGGGTAGTCACTTTTTTATAGTTTAGAACTTCTCATGATATCTCTGATTAAAGAATGCATGAATGAACAGAAAGGTTTTCTGACTATGAATACAAAATTGGGTTCTACGAACTGCTGAACAATCAACACTATGTAGGCATTATGGCAAGTTGCTTAATTCAGCACAACTGAAATAATTAGAAAATTGATACATAACAGTAAATTTATAGTCTGTTTAGAAAAACGATTAGATATATGGGAGTTGAAGTCCACAAATCATAAAAGGGCCAAGTTTGAAGATCCCTGGGTTAAACTAATGGGCTGACATATTCATAAAATGACAAATTATTGTCATTTCACACTCAGAAACTATCATGCAGGTTCAGGACTTTCAACAGTAACTTGAAAAAAAAACCTTCTGTTGTAACACAATTTGAGCTGTCATTATCAAATTGCAACAATCAAATCAAATCACCAAAATATACGGTAGTTACTTTTCAAGACCTTGAAAAGGTCTTGCTGAAAGGTCACTATGATCTGTAATATGTGAACTAACTTGATTGTGCAATCTGGCAACATCACTATTTCCAAATCAACTTAATTAAAGTAATAGCGGTAAGTTACATAGTAGATAGTGTAACTGTTACCTAGCGAGACTGTATCACTTTTTTCCAATAGAAAAGGTGTAAAATAAATTTTAAGCAGTAATTTTAGGAAGATGTGAACCATAAATTACTAAATTACTAATACTACTGNTAAATAGAAACACAGCTTCTAATATTCGGTTTTTTAATCTGGTTTTATAGGGGTTTGTAGTTTTATGTTTTGTATTTGTACTGTTTTTAATACGCTGTGCACCGCCCTGAGTCCTGCGGGAGAAGGGCGGTATATAAATTAAATTATAATAATAATAATAATAATAATAATAATAATAATAATAATAATAATAATAATATAAACTGTTTCATCAAGGTTTTTATTTATCCCTGCTGAAACAAAAATATGCAAATGATCTGAACTTTAGATGACTCACTGGCATTCTGTTTTTCATTTTATTGTTATGGCACTTTGCCCATAGCTGTCATTTACCTGCATTTCTTCAACAATAAATTATAGTCACTCCAACAATTTTCTACTTAACTTTAATTCACCATATTAACTATATACCTTATTTAGAAGGTATATTCGAAGGAATTAACCATATGTAGACAAAAAAAAAAATACAGAAAGCAAATACAATAGTTATTTTCAGGTTTTTGAGTATATGTCAGACAGAATTTCCTCAAAATGTATTGTTTCAAAATACAGGACTTAATCAAGAAACAAAATTCCTAGCAGTAAGAGTAGTTCATCGGTGGAACTATATGTCAAGATTGACTTTAATTTCAGTATTATACTGACCAGGACTTATATGCCTTAAATGGCCATTTCCAGCTGTTATAATATTATGATCAGCTAGCAGTGTTTCTCAACCTTGACAATTTTAAGGCATGTGGACTTCAGCTCCCAGAATTCCACAGCCAGCATTGCTGGCTGTGGAATTCTGGGAGTTGAAGTCCACATGCCTTAAAATTGTCAAGGTTGAGAAACACTGAGCTAGACAATACTTGATTTGTGACAATACAATATTAACATCCATAACAAACAACATTAGTTTTTACAAATGCATAAAAGATCAAATATAAAATTTCACAAATGAATAAAACGACAGTAAAGGTTTAAAAAAACAGTTTGGTAAAATAAACTTGTTTAAATAAAGAGAAGTAATCAAGTGGCATTCGATGCATCTCCTTAAAGAAGCTTCACAATCAAATCCCACAATCAAAACCACATTTTTCCAGATACTGCTTCAAAAAGAGCAATGGCAGACTGGACCATTCTATTTCTAGAATATTATTTTTGAATACTATTCTAGAAATAGAATTCTAAGAATAGTAAAGTAGCTGCAAGTTCTACTTTTAGTAAGTGAAATAGGTTTTAGCAGTTGTACAATCTAAGTGTTTTTCTTTTATTAAAAACATATTGTGCTAGATCACAAAGAAAGCTAGTTCTTGTTGGTCTCAAATCTTTCCAACCAGGCGCTGTAGCAGTTCAGGAAGAAAGGCTGATTTTATCGCACAAATATATCCAACATGTTTCACCTTGTCTGCTCTTTGTCAGTAAAGGTGAAGATCTGGAGTATCATGAAATACTAGCTTGTAGGTAAAAGTGCATGAAATTTCAATTCACATTTTATTTTTGAAGACAAAATTATCCTGGGACTATAAAATGAGTACTTTTTTGGGGGTCCATTATGGGGCAAAATTTTTTCCAACCAAGATATCTCAAATGGGCTAATTTACAGAATGTGTCTGGGACTCTTGGCTCCCATGGAACTGAAATTTGGCAAGTTTATAGAACAGTTTATAAGGTAAGAATTATCATAAAGTATTTTATGACAAAACAAAATGTGATAAAATATTTCCTATGGTCAACTCTTGATGTTTGTGCTGTACAATTCTATTTGGCTACTTTTAAGGTGGATGCATCTCTGAATATGTCCCTCAATTTTTAAGAACTTTTCAACTACATTACAAGCTCTGCCATTGTTGAAGGCATCTGGTAAGGAAATACCTTTGAAATGATAAGTCAAGGGGTCATAGGTTATCTAGTCAATATTAAAATTTAAACTGGTTATTTTTGTTTAAACAATGGTAAATCTCAACTTATAATTTATAGCAAGGATATATGAGGGTAGTCACTTTTTTATAGTTTGGAACTTCTCATGATATCTCTGATTAAAGAATGCATGAATGAACAGAAAGGTTTTCTGACTATGAATACAAAATTGGGTTCTAAGAACTGCTGAACAATCAACACTATGTAGGCATTATGGCAAGTTGCTTAATTCAGCACAACTGAAATAATTAGAAAATTGATACATAACAGTAAATTTATAGTCTGTTTAGAAAAACGATTAGATATATGGGAGTTGAAGTCCACAAATCATAAAAGGGCCAAGTTTGAAGATCCCTGGGTTAAACTAATGGGCTGGCATATTCATAAAATGACAAATTATTGTCATTTCACACTCAGAAACTATCATGCAGGTTCAGGACTTTCAACAGTAACTTGAAAAAAAAACCTTCTGTTGTAACACAATTTGAGCTGTCATTATCAAATTGCAACAATCAAATCAAATCACCAAAATATACGGTAGTTACTTTTCAAGACCTTGAAAAGGTCTTGCTGAAAGGTCACTATGATCTGTAATATGTGAGCTAATTTGATTGTGCAATCTGGCAACATCACTATTTCCAAATCAACTTAATTAAAGTAATAGCGGTAAGTTACATAGTAGATAGTGTAACTGTTACCTAGCGAGACTGTATCACTTTTTTCCAATAGAAAAGGTGTAAAATAAATTTTAAGCAGTAATTTTAGGAAGATGTGAACCATAAATTACTAAATTACTAATACTACTGTTGTCTGCAGCTCTCCAATAGGACATTGGTCAGATGAGTATATAAAACGAGCTAAGCATGTAGCATGTGGCTAACAAAGTGAGCTTACAGCTCAGGAAAACTGAGGCTTTTTAATAAAATGCTGTTGGTTGGATACACTACCAGATTTCTGATTTTTTCCCCTTTCCAAGATCCAACAGGACTCTCTTCTTTGCAATGTCTACGATTTCTATGAGGTGAGACATTAATGAAATGTGGCCATTACAGTTACTCGACTTATGACAAACTGAGCCCAACATTTCTGTTGCTAAGTGAGACATTTGTTAAGGGAGTTTTGCCCCATTTAACAACCTTTCTTGCCACAGTTGTTAATCACTGCAGTTGCTAAGTTACTAAAACGAGCCTGGCTTCCTCATTAAGGAAGGTCACAAAAGGGGATCAATGATCCTGAGCCGCTGCAACCGTCACAAATATGAGTCCGTTGCCAAGCATCCGAATGTTGATCATGTGACCGTGGGGATGCTGCAACGGTTGTGTGAAAAACAATCACGTCGTTTTCAGTGACGCTGCTGTAACTTCGAACGGTCACCAAACAAACCGTTGTAAGTCAAGGACTACCTGTGCAACCAAAGGGAAAAGAGAACTGGGCAGAGTAACTTGTGGAGCAGAAACAAGCATATACAGGTAGTCCTTGACTTACCATATGGCCATTTTTCACACTTACGAGCATTGCAGCATCCCCATATGGCAGTGTTTCTCAACCTTGACAATTTTAAGGCATGTGGACTTCAACTCCCAGAATTCCACAGCCAGCATTGCTGGCTGTGGAATTCTGGGAGTTGAAGTCCACATGCCTTAAAATTGTCAAGGTTGAGAAACACTGCCATATGGGGTCACGTGATTTACAGATGCTTGACAGCTGACTCACATTTATGACGGTTGCAGTGTCCTTGACTTACCATATGGCCATTTTTCACACTTAGGAGCATTGTAGCACCCCCAGGGTCATGTGATTTACAAATGCTTGACAGCTGGTTCACATTTATGACGGTTGCAGTTGTCCCGGGGTTCATGTGATCCCCCTTTTGCGACCTTCTGACAAGCAAAGTCAATGGGGAAAACCAGGTTGACTTAACAACCGTTGTCACCAATTTAACAACTGCAGGGATTCGCTTAAGAACTATGGCGAGAAAAGTCGCAAAATGGGACAAAGCTCACTTAAGAAGTGTCTCGCTTAGCCACATAGGTTTTGGGGTTCAGTTGTGATCGTAAGCCGAGGACTACATATGTACACGTATATATGTGCATGAATCGAATCTGTCTAATCCAGGGGTAGGCAACCTTGGCTCTTTTATGACTCGTGGACTTCAACTCCCAGAATTCCTGAGCCAGCATGGCTCAGCATGGAAACCTCTCCCTTTCCCCTCAGCATGGCTGGCTCAAGGAATTCTGTTTTATTTTTGTTTCTTCCCTTTAGTTATATATTTCATTCCAAGTCTTTATTAGTTCATATATTTGCGTTTATTGTGCTTCATTTAATTAATTCCTTGACACAGCCTAGAAGGCAATCAACACACTGTTGGGTGCTGATTTTATCCATGGTCACAGTGTGTGGCTCCCTAGAAGCACTTTGCACATTCATAAGAAACAGTGACTAAAGGACCTTTGTTTATTAGAACTCTTAAGAGAATTTGGTTCTGTGGAGGTTTCACTAGAGCAGGGGTAGGCAACCTTGGCTCTTTTATGACTCGTGGACTTCAACTCCCAGAATTCCTGAGCCAGCCACGCTGAGGAGAAAAGGAGAGGTTTCCAAGCTGAGCCATGCTGGCTCAGGGATTCTGGGAGTTGAAGTCCACGAGTCGTAAAAGAGCCCAAGGTTGCCTACCCCTGATCTAGGCCTAGGTCGCTTTATGACTCGTGGACTTCAACTCCCAGAATTCCTGAGCCAGCATGGCTCAGCATGGAAACCTCTCCCTTTCCCCTCAGCATGGCTGGCTCAGGAATTCTGGGAGTTGAAGTCCACGAGTCATAAAAAGGGCCAAGTTTGAAGACCCCTGATTTAACATCTCACTGAAGTACTTTTGAGTATTCTTCATATCCCAGCTTGGGCAGTATTCAGTATCAAAAGAGAATAATCTTGCACAATACGGATCAGGAAATTCTTCTCATCCTTCAGCTTGAGCTCCACTCTGGATTAAATGACCTGGCAGAAGGAGAATAGCAGCATCGATTCCTGAGCCACTGTCCAACTTCCTTTTCTATAGGGAAGCTCTGGGGCAGGAGTAGGCAACCTTGGCTCTTTTATGACTTGTGGACTTCAACTCCCAGAATTCCTGAGCCAGCCACGCTGAGGGGAAAGGGAGAGGTTTCCATGCTGAGCCATGCTGGCTCAGGGATTCTGGGAGTTGAAGTCCACGAGTCATAAAGCGACCTAGGCCTAGACCAGGGGTAGGCAACCTTGGCTCTTTTATGACTCGTGGACTTCAACTCCCAGAATTCCTGAGCCAGCATGGCTCAGCTTGGAAACCTCTCCATTTTCCCTCAGCCTGGCTGGCTCAGGAATTCTGGGAGTTGAAGTCCACAAGTCATAAAAGAGCCAAGGTTGCCTACCCCTGACTCTAATCCCAAAAGGCTTCTCCCATCACACCTTTCACCGCCGCCCGGCCACGTTGTGCCCCGCGGCGGAGACTTGGCGGCGAGGAAGGGCCGTCAAGGAGGAGAAGCGACGGAGCAGCCGGGCCTTCCGTCCCGACGCCGGCCGAAGCTTTCTCCTCCCCCCCCCCCGGGCCTTCGGGGGCGATAGTAGCCTATCAAACTGCCCCCCCCGGGCGTCGCCCCCGCTTCTCCCGCTCCCTCAGCTCACCTCAACCCGGGGCGGCTCCGGCCCTTGCAGCCCGGGCTGCTGGTGCGGCGGCGGCGGCGGCTTCTGCTGCTCCTGGTGAGGTGGGAAGTCTCGCTCGCGGCCGCCTTCTTGCTCGGGGGCAGCGAAAGCCGCGGCCAGCAGCAGCAGCCAGAGCAGCGGCCACAGCCGCGGGACCGCCGCCATTCCCGTCCCTGAGACCGGGCCGTTTTCTCTCACTGTCGGGAAGAGCGGCCGCTACAGGCGGAAGTGAGTGGCCGCTGCCCCGCCGCCATGGCCGCTTCCTCCGGGGCGATCGTGCAACCAAACCCCAGCCCCTCCTCTCGTCGTTCCGTCGTGCAGGCGAAGCGATGGCGACGTCCCGCCCCCTACCCCCTGATTCCCTTGACTGATTGGGGAATTCCCCGCTCGCTCAAAGATTTGCGTCAGAGACTATCAACCAGCACGTTCGGTTGTCCCGTCCTCGAAGAGGAGGGATGGGCGAGCCAGGCCCTCGCCTGCGTCACGTGATGCTATTCTGGCAGGACGAAGCCCCTCCCACTTGTAGTTTTCTGGCAGGGAAGAGAGAAAAACTGGAAAGTTATGGGATTTGCAATAATCCGGAAAGACAACTAATGCATGAATCTGGAAATACAACTAATGCCCAAAACTATAGTCCTTGTGGTTAATCTCTCAGATTAGCGCATCCTCCTTCAGGTAGACCTCAACTGCTGATTTATAGGGCAGCTCCTGGCAACAATGCAAAAGTTGTTTGCTTTTGTCCGTTTCTAAGTTTTGTTCCTCGTTACAGCAGCCCAACCAAATAAATCGGCAACCGAAGTCAAATAATGTTGGGTTTAGTTCTTTCCAAATCATTCATCTAGCTTTAATAATTTAATATTAATGCAGAAGTGCAGGCTGTCAGTATTTGCAGCAGGCGTACTTAATTAACTTTTCAAACTTTTTAACAATTAAAGAAATGGAATCTTTAACAATTAAAGAAATGGAATTGTAATTGGTACAGTTTGAAAAGCCTGAAGCTTTTTGAAATACTGATGTAAGAAATGCAATCAGTCTGAGTAGTTTTGGTAAATGTTTTAAGAGTCAAGCAAACTTAAAGCTCTTGAGTTAAGGGAGTGTGCTCACTTGCATATTTGAATTACCCTCCAGGTCATACTGAGAAGTATGCAGATTGAGGAAGAACCTGCTTTGCTAACAGTTTTAGCAAATGCGAAACAGTTATGATTAGACAATACAGGTGAAAGGAAGAGATTATTAATCAGAAATTTCTAATGAATCTAAACCAGGGCTTTTCAACCAGTGGTATGGGTACTACCTGTGGTACATTGGCACCTGGCAGGTGGTACACGACCATCCTAGAAAAGTGGTAGCGGGGAGGGGAATGAGCTGAACCTGTGGCAGCACTGCACAAGCCTGAGCGAGAGATGGCTGGAGCTGCAGGGCTGTCAGGGCTCAGTGGAAGTGCCAGGATCAGTGCCAATTTTCAGCTGATTGGCGCTTCGGGGCTGTCAGGGCTCAGTGGAAGCGCCAGGATCCAGCTGGAGCTCGGTGCTGATCCTGGTGCTTCTGCTGAGCCCAGAAGAAGCGCCGATCAGCTGGAATGTTGCAGCATCTCCAGGATCTTATGATTTACATTCAGATGCTTGGCAACTGATTCATATTTATGATGGTCACAGTGTCCCAGGGTCATGTGAAGTGACCAAAACCTGCTGCAACCACCCAGCAGATGGGGGGAATAAAAACCAAACACCCCTCACCCCCGTTGCTCACAACAATGAAAACCTCGGACAGGAGGAAGAGCGCCACTGGGTGGGCAGGCAGGTGTCTTGCTCGGCTGTGGCTTGGGGGGCACTTTTTTCAGTGCCATTGCAACTTCGAACAGTCACTAAGCGAACTGTTGTAAGTCGAGGACTACCTGTACTTTATCACTTTTTTCCTTTTTTTTTTTTGGTCATCAAGTTTTTGACAGCTTGCTAGGCGACTGGTGGTACTCAGATGTTGCCATATCTTAAAAGTGGTACAATGTGTGAAAAGGTTGAAAAGCCCTGATCTAAACATCTGTAGGAGAAGCCACCCAAAAGTCATAAACTCAAACAAGTTAACTATATACAAATATGAAAAGCAGAAGTTGCTAGCTAACTGAAACCGCAAGTAAACACAAAAACTGAGGATAAAGCTTAAGAGCTTAAGGTAGCAAAGGTATAACCGCAAACAAATATAGAGATAATTATAAGAATTGAGCTTTGTTAATAGAAAATTAGATGGTGATAGATAGGATGTGCACAAAGGGGCTTCCTGGAACATAGGAGGGACAGTGGTTTTAGGGGGAGGTCCAAGTTAGTTTATCGGATGATTAGGGAAGGGGGGAATCTGCATGGGGGTAGGATATAAAAATGTGTCAAACAGCTCTTTAAGGTGTGGCTGGACTCCTATGTGTATTTCAGCTCACCAAGCCTTTGCAAATGCTTCTTTTTAAGTAAAACTTTGTTGCTGGAATTCCAAGTGAGTTTGTTTTGGGATCTTGAGCCACGCTCCAGACACAGGTAATCCTTGATTTATGACAACTGAGCCAAAATTTATGTTGCTTAAGCAAAGACATTTGTTATGGTAATTTTGCCCCATTTTACAATCTTTCTTGTCACAATTGCTGAGTGAATCACTGCAGTTGTTAAATTAGTAACACGGTTGTTAAGTGAATCCGGCTTCCCCATTGACGTTGCTTGTCAGATGATTGTTAAAGATGATCACATAACCTCAGGACACTGCAACGGTCAAAAATATGAATCAGTTGCACCTTCAGATAGTATTCAACTCCTGACCTATACTATAGGTGACTGATAAAACCAACAGCCTTGTCATTCTGAATGCAGGTGCAATGATTCTGCCCAAATTCAGCAAATTCTTGCAGAGCATGTTAAGAGATCTACTATTTATCATATTTAGAGACCACCCTCTAATAGCTTTTGATTTCATGGGTGTAGCTGATGGGAAGCTGTCTCACATCCAAGTCTCTTTTCTTTTACAAGGTCAAACTTCTCACATCACTTGATGAGAAGACAGTTGACCTTAACAGAAGTGATATGATAACACTGAACATGTATTTAGCTTGGAGACAAACCTTTGTGTGAGTTTTGGAATGGATATCTGCACATTGCAATACAAACCAGGTTGAGGCAGATAGTTAAAATCTCTCCATATATCTCTACTTACCATACTGATCTTTGCCAAACAATTTAACAGAAACTGTCATTTTATTTTGCTGGAGTTCTATTGGCCACATCCAGAAGGTTGCCAGTGCTAAAACTGCCTTAAGCCCCAGAATATGCTTAGAAGTCAAATACAGCTCCTATTATTGATAGCACTAATTAGAAAAAAATAGTGTAGCAAAGCCTCCTGCAAAGTTTTACTCCAGGCACCAAACTAGATACAGGTAGTCCTTGACTTACAAAAGTTCATTTAGTGACCGTTCAAAGTTACAATGGCACTGAAAAAAGTGACTTATGACCAATTTTCACAATTACAACCATTGCAGCATTCCCATGATCATGTGATCATCTTTTGTGACTTCTGACAAGCAAAGTAAATGGGGAAGCCAAATTCATTTAACAGCTGTGTTGTTGTTGTTGTTAGTTGCGAAGTTGTGTCCAACCCTTTGCGACTCCATGGACAACGTTCCTCCAGGTCTTCCTGTCCTCTACCATCTCCTGGAGTCCATTTAAGCTCACACCTACTGCTTCAGTGACTCCATCCAGCCACCTCATTCTCTGTCGTCCCCTTCTTTTATTGCCCTCGATCTTTCCCAGCATCAGGCTCTTCTCCAGTGAGTCCTTCCTTCTCATTAGGTGGCCAAAGTACGTGAGTTTCAACTTCAGGATCTGGCCTTCTAAAGAGCAGTGAGGGTTGATCTCCTCTAGGACTGACCGGTTTGAATGCCTTGCAGTCCAGGGGACTCGCAGGAGTCTTCTCCAGCACCATAGTTCAAAGGCCTCAATTCTTTGGCGCTCAGCCTTTCTTATGGTCCAACTTTTACAGCCATACATTGCAACTGGGAAAACCATGGCCTTGACTATACGCACTTTTGTTGGCAGGGTGATGTCTCTGCTTTTTAGTATGCTGTCTAGATTTACCATAGCTTTCCTCCTCAGGAGCAAGCGTCTTCTAATTTCTTGGCTGCAGTCCCCATCTGTGGTGATCTTGGAGCTCAGGAACCTCCATTTCTTCCCCATCTATTTGCCAGCAAGAAAACTCGTAAAATGAGGCAAAACTCATTTAACTGTCTCACTTAGCAACAGAAATTTGGAGTTCAGTTGTGGTCATAAATCTGCAATAAAAAAATCACTGCTCTTCCTATAGCAACCCAAGTGGTCGTATATCTTAGCCTTATTTTAGCAAATGATAGCTGCAATAGTTATGAAATATCTTGCTGAAGGTTTAGCCTTCCTTCCTTCCTTCCGGGAGAGGGGCACAGATAATGAAATACACATTGTGCATATGCATTGTGCACAATGCTGTGACATAAACCACAGAACTGGCATACCTGTGTGTCATATGAAAGATCAGGATTTGTGTCATGACATCATAATAGGGATTTTGGAAATCATCAGACCATCCCAATCACCTAGCAGACAACTTCGTCTCCCAAAAAGTAGAGAAGGGAACTAGGGGATTAGCCATTTTGGATCTAATTGTCACTAACAGAGATGAAATGATAGAAGTTATGGAAGCCACAGGAACCTTGGGAGGAAGTGATCATGCAATAATGGAATTCAACATTATGGAAGCACAAGCAATAGAACACAGTCAAACTAGAGTCTTGGACTTGAGAGCTAATTTCAATAAACTTAGAGAGGGCTTGGGAAGGATTCCATGGATGAGAATCCTCAAGGGGGAAAAACTCAAGAAGCTTGGGAAATTTTGAAAAGTGAGATAATAAAAGCCCAGTCTAGTACAATACCAACAAAGAAGAAAAATAACAGTTCTCAAAAGAAACCAGCATGGCTCCATAAAGAACTCTCTGATAAATTGAAAGATAAAAAGGACAAGTATAGAAAGTGGAAAGAGGGACACATAACTAAGTCAGAATATTAGCAAATAGTCTGAGCCTGCAAAGATGAAGTGAGGAAAGCTAAGGCTCAAAATGAACTAAGGCTTGAGATCAAAGTCAAAAATAACAAAAAAAAAGCTTCTTTCAACATGTAAAAAACAAGAAAAAAGTGAAGGAAATGATTGGTCCATTAGTGGGGGAAAGTGGCAAGAAGGTGACAAGCAACAGGGAGAAAGCGGAACTATTTAACTCGATTTTTGCATCTGTCTTTACACAAAGGGAAAAAACAGACCAACCTATCAAAAATAGTGCCATAAAAAACAGAATAGAAACACAAGTTAAGATAGGCAAGAAAATGGTAAGTGAGCACCTGTCCAGCCTAGATGAGTTCAAATCGCCAGGACCAGATGGATTACACCCCAAGGTTCTCAAGGAACTGGCAGATGTGATCTCAGAACCACTGAACTATAATTTTCAAAGATCCTGGAGCACTGGGGAACTACCAGAGGACTGGAAAAAAGCTGATGTAGTTCCGATCTTCAAAAAAGGGGAAAAAATGGATCCAGGAAATTACAGACCTATCAGCCTGACCTCAATATCTGGGAAGACTCTGGAAAAGATAATCAAACAACGAATCAGCAAACATCTAGAGGCAAACAAAGTCATTACTAAAAGCCAACATGGGTTTGTCAAAAACAGATCATGCCAGATAAATCTTATTGCATTCTTTGACCAAGTGACAAAATTAGTGGATCAGAAGAACGCTGTGGATATAATTTACTTGGACTTCAGTAAGGCATTTGATAAAGTAGATCACAACCTACTACTTGATAAGATAGCAAAATGTGGGTTAGACACCACCAGATGGATTTGTAGCTGGCTGACCGTCCGTACTCAGCGTGTGGTCCTCAATGGAACTACATTTACATGGAGGGAAGTGTGTAGTGGGGTGCCCCAGGTCTCTGTTGTGGGCCCAGTGCTCTTCAACATCTTCATCAACGATTTGGATGAGGGGATAGATGGGGAACTCATCAAATTTGCAGACGACACCAAGCTGGCAGGATTAGCCAACACTCCAGAAGATGGGCTTAAGATACAGGAGGATCTGGACAGACTTGAACACTGGGCGCTAACTAACAAAATGAAATTCAATGGTGAAAAAAGTAAGATTCTACATTTAGGCAAGAAAAACCAAATGTACAGGTATAGTATAGGCCACAGGCAGTATCTTGCTCAACAGTAGTAACTGTACGAGGGATCTTGGAGTCCTAGTGGACAATCACTTAAATATGAGCCAGCAGTGTGCTGCAGCTGCCAAAAAAGCCAACACAGGGCTAGGCTGCATTATTATTATTATTATTATTATTATTATTATTATTATTATTATTATTATTATTATTA